>NC_090728.1:157712923-157717923 GCF_036898095.1 Palaemon carinicauda | reverse complement strand
GTTAAATTCTGATAGGTGACTGTACACGCCTAATATTATTATTATTATTATTATTATTATTATTATTATTATTATTATTATTATTTGCTAAGCTACAACCCTAGTTGAAAAATCAGGATGCTATAAACTCATTGACTCCAATAGGGAAAATAGCCCAGTGATGAAAGGAAACAAGAAAAAATTAACAGTAACAATAATAGAATAAATATTTCCTTTATAAAACGTATATAATCTATTATGGTATGATATAATAAATATTATATGTCACTTGATATATTTTACGTTTCCGCAAAAGCTTTTATTTACCCATTCAAGAATTTCAAGTGATTCGGTACAATTAAGTTTAAACATTTTACAATAAATCATAATATTCATAAAAAAGCCGCTGCTAACTTTTTAAGTCGAAAGAAACTCATTACCAGCATTTTTCTCTACTGAAAAATCTGCGAAACAATTGTAACTAGAAATGTAGAAAGTGTTGCAGTATAATTAAACATTTTTCGTTCCTTTCCTCTAAGGGTCCTGAAGAAGCATATTTAAAACTCAACTTTAGAGAAAACATGTTTTATTTTTTCACGGTCTAAAAATAGGTGGAGTCTCTTTTCCCTTCAGTTCTAAGACAAGTTTAAATCTTAGTGAATCTTTATATGATATATATATATATATATATACATATATATATATATATATATATATATATATATTTTTTTTTTTCAATGTTGGCTTGATTAATTATTTTTCTCGTGATTGTGTGGTAGGTGATGGGTGGAGTGGGTGCGGGTAGTAGTTCAACCAAAGTTATTAACCATTAGTGACAACTAATTTGAAATTAGAATTACAAATAGTCTTTTATTGATTTATTTCATCGCAGTGCGTAACACTTTCTGTGATCAAATTGTAAGCCCTTATTTTTGTGGTTCTAAGGCACTTGTTAGTTCTAGTCTCATTATTAAAGTCATGTAACGATGTTTTGGCTATCATGTAAAATCTTGCATCTATTCTCATTTACTGATGTTTGCTACTCTATCAATACCAGTATATACTAACACATTTTGTTATCACAAGATATTTCATATATATATATATATATATATATATATATATATATACATACATACATACATACACACATACATATATCATTCCTTTTTTATCCCTCCAATACCCTAGACCTAATAAAATCATTATCTTAAGAAGAACGCTCGTAAATTTCACTTTGCACTTATTTCAACATAATCTTGGTTAAGGCATTATGTAACAAGAAGTCTGTCCATCGTAAGTGTTGCTGATGTGAAAGATCAGCAGCATCTGCAAACAACAAGGTGATTTTCAAGGCCAAGCCTCATATTATGTATAAATCATATTAATAGTCATTAGCAATGAAATTAATTTGAGGAATAACAGTTATTATATTGCACTTTTATTGCCATATTAGTGTTTTGTATTTTATATATTTTGTAATAAAAGCTCCCTACTTTCCTTAATGCTCAAGCGTATAACTGATGACCAAACTAATAAATCTTTCAATATCTGCAGTAAACTAAGGGTTATTCATATAGTTTTTTTTATGACTAGAATGCGTATGGTAATATATAGTAAAGGAAGTGTGCCACAAGCTCTAGATCCTTTGTGGAGGCCAGACTACAAACAAAGACTATTTTAATTTTCTACACTTTGGCTCAGACATTGCACCAACTGGCATTCAGCAAGAGTTATTAGAATTTGGATCGTAATTATTTAGGCAAGAACGAGAAGTGGTATTCATGAAACTGATATTGTACCCTCATAGATGATAAGGAAGCTATAAAAAACTATAACGGGGAAGTATAATGTCTTTAAGAAAATTAAGGTGGAGTAACGCCCAGTTTTGCATAAAGTCAATAAATGAGTAATATTTGATTTTCATCCAGTTTAGGGTCATATGACACCTGGTGGCAGGATAAGAGAGAAAGGAAATAATATAACCTGGATTAAGTAAGACATTTTATAAAGATTGAAGATGGTATTTAGAAAATGTGTTTTGGAGGTATCAAGGAATTATTGAAGTGATTCTCCTTTAAAAAGTCGAAAATGAATTATGAATGTTGCTATACAGACATTGAAGCAGTTGTATTTTTTTTTTTTTTTTAGTTTATTTATTGTCGAGGACAAAAAGAGTGGATGATATAAAGATACATAGAAGACTATGTAAAAATTTTAGTGTAGATGATAATGGGGACTCATTTCTATATGATTCGGTTATTTTTAAAGAATGAAGAACAACACTGCTGGAAATAGTAATCGTTACAATGAGAGAGGAGACACTGAAATCGTTGTAGGAAGGTCTGGAAGAGGTCCTGGAAATTATGAGACAGAAAGCAATAAGGCATACAATATAGAAGTGGATGTTTAATGTCGGAAGAGGGAATTTGACAAACTGCTGATGAATAATTATCTTTGTAACTACAGATACGTGCATTATTTTAAAAGAAGTCGGGAGATGGCGTTTATCTACAAATTTTTCGGTAATTTTTGAAAAATATCTGGAATTATTTCCCGACATTTTTATTTTCCGGAGGCACTTACTTTTCGGGAACCTTCAATAGGTGTACATAATATTAAATACAGTGCACACATTCTCTCTCTCTCTCTCTCTCTCTCTCTCTCTCTCTCTCTCTCTCTCCCTCTCTCTCTCTCTCTCTCTCTCTCTCTCTCTCTCTTATATATATATATATATATATATATATATATATATATATATATATATATATTATATGTTTGTGTGTGCGCGCGCGTGCGTGTATGCTGGTATGGATATGTGAGTTTGTTTATATATATTATACTTTAAACAAAATCAATTATGGGAATTTGATTTTCATAATTATTTTGATATCTGTATTACACGTATGGGCTAAGAAGAAGAAAACTATATTTACTGATGAATATATGGGGTTGATAATATCCAGTTAATTAAAGGAAAACCCAGGCATCCTCCGAATTAACTAATTATTTAAGGATTAAAATTCCCCACTTTTTGATACTCGTAGATATATACATCTTTGATTTCCCCTCTTCCCTTTTGTCCTCTCCTTTTCCAACATTATCATCATCATAGCTCCTCTCCTTTTCCAACATCATCATCATCATAGCCGTCAGTTACTCGTCAATTCTTACCCTTTAACTTTCTCTCCTTCATCGATCTCTAACAGCTTTTTTTCCTCTCTCGGTTCCTCTTTCTCCCAGACTCAACATTCCCACATTTCTTTTGCAGCGGTATTTCTTTTTTTTTTCTTTTCCTTTCGAAATTTCTTCTCCTTCTCTGACTTTGCCAAGGTTCTCTCGGCTTCCGTTGTGTTCTGACAAACATCTTATTTTCTTCGTCTATCAATGGGGCCTTTGTCAGCATTCCAACTGCTTGATCGTCATGTGAACATTGCATTTATGTCCGATCAAGAAAAACATGATTTTCCCAGTCCGTGTAGATTGGTCTTCACTGAAATTTACTGATTACACGAAAACTTAATTATTTTATTCACGAATGAAGGGAGTGTGTAGAATTGATAAAATCCAAGTAAACTCTGGGGTATATAAAAACTATACCAGTATCTCAGCAGTGTTAGGTTTATAAGTATGGTTACAATTGTTTCAACTTTGAGTTTAAAGGTAACGCGAAGTGAACATGTATCGTTTGTATGATAAATGTATTAATTGTTAAAAGACTAAAATCTTTTGCGCCTTAGTCATAAGGTTTTAATTGAAATTTTACGATAAATTAAATATCGAATAAATATAAAGGAAAAAAAATATACAAATATAATGTAGATACTAACTTTCGATTTAGAATTTAAACTGCCAATTTATTTTCATATAAATAAATACACTTAAACAGATCATGATACCATTTTAATGTTTGTTTTGTTATTAATGATTCTGATAAATGTTTATTCCTGACAATCGTATTATTTAATATGCATTTAGATTAGGATGCTTCCCGTTACGATCGGCTTTTGAATTTTTAATGATATTTAATTTACATTCAATTTTATTCATCTCTTAATACTCATTACTATAAATTGTTAATGTATAATAATACATAATGGCCGAAATCATTTTTTTAATATATACTGATTGAAATTTTGTATCATTATTGTTTTTCACACTTTTTACCAAGCTAATTCCTTGCTTTTGTTGTTTATTCTTATATGTAAAAACTGAAAATGAAATGAGACCTTGAATAGTTTTTTTTTTTTATTATTATTAGATATTGGATATTGTCATACCTTTTTACATATATAAAACAATGTTGAAAGGTAAGATCATAGTTAATTGGATATTTGAAGCGATATTTTCGTATTTTCACCATATTACTTTCCATTTCCGAAGTGACAAGGTAATTTTCTTGAGACTTTCCGACAAATTCATTTAAAACTTTGCCCCGTTTCACGTATTATGATCAGTATTACAGGTCTTTTTCTTGATATGATCAATTAGCATAAAAGGACGGAAAATTATAATTTTCCTTAAAGTAAAAAAAAAAAAAAAGAATTTAATAAACCCGAAGTAAGAAATTTTCCAGTTACTTGGTTTCAACCTATCATCACTAAAAGCTATAATCTCTATAATCTGGAAACTCCTTTCTTTTTGAGCACCGAATCCCGTTATATCTCCTGAAATATTAGCAGTAGTTTGGTGTTAGTACGGTGTCAACGGAAGTGGACGTCCATTTTGACTTGAAGTATCTTACGATCTTTGGGAACTTCTAATGACTTTATCCGTCTCTGAAATAAGTACTGTACCATTAACGTCGTCTTTTGGGAACGTTATTTACGGCCTGAAAACTCTCAGAAAGCCCTGTAATCTTTGGTGCTGTCTGGATCGCCTCTTTATTCCTTTTCGCTTCTGTTATCTTTCAGCAAAACGACAGATCGTTTTTTCCCACAGAAACAAATCAAACAATGAATGGAAACTTTACCGTTAGTAATTTTAAATACATATCATTCATTAAATTTTCATTTTTCATT
>NC_090728.1:157662923-157707923 GCF_036898095.1 Palaemon carinicauda | reverse complement strand
TTCTCTTCCATATATTTCTCTTCCAATTACTAAGGAGCAATGTTAGTGGTATCAATAACAGTGGGTCCAAGCATGTTAGTTCGATGCCATTATGGATAAGACTACCCCAGTAGACATAGTAAGGTTTTTTAAACTGTTTGTATAAGATCCAAGAATATGGAGCTGGGATTCATTTGAATATTCCTGGAAGATGCGTATAGAAGAACTATCATTAAAGTTACTAATCTTTATAGCCTTTGCCACTATTTGGTATCAAATAACGATACGCATTTCTCTCATCTTTTATGTGCTGTATTTTAATCTAGGCTTTTGTCCTTTATAGGGGCATTTTTCCATAGGTGATAAGGAAAAATGCCATGGGGATCGTAAAAATCAACGTTTATCACATCAAATATTTGTTGAACTGAGTCCGTTTGAACCTTTTCTTTCAATTTTGATTAACAAAATGAAGTTTTCCTGTTTTTTCTGGGGTCATTGCGCTGCTGGTCTTATTACTGAATATTGCTCTCGGATAACTGAATGTACGTATTAATTCGTTACCTTCATGAAAAAATATATTCATCAAGGGTTATAGACAACGGGACACCCAAAGCTGTCCAATAAATCCCTCTTCCACTAATTACTTCATGGTTCGCTGTGATGTACGACTGTTGGCAGTGTCCATGATGTGTTTCTCTCTCTCTCTCTCTCTCTCTCTCTCTCTCTCTCTCTCTCTCTCTCTCTCTCTCTCTCTCTCTCTCTCTCTCTCTCTCTCTCTCATGAAATGTATACTCGTATGGTAAACATTGATTTTGCTTGTAATTGATACATATTTTTTTTTAGAACACTTGCAATTATCAAGTTTCTCCGGTTAATGTTTTGTGCGTTTCATAACTTATACACACACACACACACACACACACACACACATATATATATATATATATATATATATATATATATATATATATGTGTGTGTGTGTGTGTGTGTGTGTGTATTTAGACTATTGATGAAAATCTTTAATTTCATTTTAAAATATAATCACTTTGTAAAGATATAAAACCACCGTTTGTTAACAACATGTAGATCTCCCATTGTGCGTAGATGTTTGGAATATTAATTTCAAATAAGCTTCTTGCGTGTTGGGAACTCTGCTTTAAAGTATATCAAGGAAGTCAGTGATGATTGCATCACCATAACAACCGTTTAACTAGACTCTTTACATTTAATGTTTCCTTTGAGCTGGATTGTCAGTTTATAACTTTGGTAAAACATTTAAGAAAGCGACCAATTCTTAATAATAATAATAATAATAATAAAAACACACCATACAGAATAGTAAGGTCTTTCCAGTTGACCTATTAATATAATTTCTTGTGTACCTGAACTCCGTATGAAAATCTCCGTTACCTTTGTTCCAAACTATAACATCATCATACATTATAATTTTACTACTAGTTTTCATCAGTTTTTTCATTGTTGACGTTTTTATATAATTATTTGTATTTATCTACAAACCCCGTATATAGCATTGATTATTTTGAAAATAATGATTAGTTCTTTCTTTCCAATACCCTCCTCACAATACTTGAGCCCAAACACCACGGAAAAAAACTAAAAAAATTCTTTAACTCTTGCCTAACAAAAGTCACGGAATCAGTTACGTTATTTTACCGTGTGTTTTAAGACTTAGTTTCAATTTTCATACTGTCAATACCATTATTATTATGAATTTTTTTATCACTATTATTATTATTATTATTTTTATGAACTTTGTAGTAGTCTTGAGAGAAGTAATAGTAGTAGTATTAGTAATTATAGTAGTAGAAGTCTACCGGGAAACCAAGATCTTATTAAGTTAAGATGGACGAATCCTTATAAGACGATATGTGTCTTAGATATCAAAGGATTTTGGCAGAGGAAAAATTATTATGTTCCCTCTCTGTCATAATTTCTCTTCGGATTGGCAATTTTTCTTCGCCTTAATAGCAGATTTGGTTTTTTCCAATTTTTCATATCGATACGAACGACAGGTATAAAAGCGAAGTGCCTCTAAAACCCACCCTAAAATACGAAGATTTTCTCTGATATGTCTTTTGTGGAATTTTCCTGTCCTCCAAGACTAAAAAGTACAGCTATTGGTATTTTTTTTTTTAATTCACGTCCTCAGAAAAAAAAAATAAATAAAGCTACGCATACAATGCAGTTCTCGAAGCAACATCAGTATAAAGGCCTCCATTCACATACCAGTGGTTTATCAGTGTCATGATATTTCTAGATACAACTTACCAGAGTTTGTAGGTGGAAGCTTATTTCCATAACCAACGTTATAAATGGATAATAAAATCTTTGTCTGTCTTGCACGCCTAAACAAAGCTTTCAGTTGTTCTTTTCATTCACTGATGTAATATATATATATATATATATATATATATATATATATATATATATATATATATATATATAATCATCATCATCTCCTACGCCTATTGCCTCAAAGGGCCTCGGTTAGATTTTGCCATTCATCTGTCTTGAGCTTTCAATTGAACACTTCTCCATTCATCATCTACTTCGCGCTTCATAGTCCTCAGCCATGTAAACTTGGGTCTTCTAACTTTTCTAGTTCCTATATGGAAGCTTTGTCATATATATATATATATATATATATATATATATATATTATGTTTATATATATATATATATATATATATATATGTATATGCGGTGGCCAGAAAACTCTGTCTTAGAAAACTCGGTCTCGGAAAACTCGGTCTCGGAAAACTCGGTCTCAGAAAACTGGGTCTCAAACGTCTGCGCTATATCTATATATTTTATATATATATTTATTTATACTTATAGTATATATGTACATATATATATATATATATATATATATATATATATATATATATATATATGTTGTAATTCAAGGGGTATTAGTTTGTTGAGTGTGTTTGGAAAAGTGTATGGTCGAGTACTGATTAATGAGGTTATATGGAATTGGTGGAAGGTTGTTGCAAACAGTGAAAAATTTCTACAAAGGTACTAAAGCGTGTGTTAGGATAGGAAATGAAGTGAGCGATTGGTTTCTGGTGAGAGTGGGGCTGAGACATTGATGTATGATGTCACCATAGTTGCTTAACTTGTATATTGATGAAGTGGTGAGAGAGGTGAATGCTTTAATGCTTGGACGAGGATTGAAACTGATAAACGAGTATGATCATGAATGGGAGGTAAACAAGTTGTTGTTTGCTGATGATCGTGTACTGATTGCAGACTCGGAAGAGAAGCTTGGCCGATTAGTGACATAATTTGGAAGGGTATGTGAGAGAAGGAAGTTGAGAGTTAATGTGGGTAAGAGTAAGGTTATAAGATGTATGAGAAGGGAAGTGGTGCGAGGTTGAATGTCATGTTGAATGGAGAGTTACTTCGAGTAGGTGGATCAGTTCAAGTATTTGGGGTCTGTTGTTGCAACAAATGATGGAGTGGAATGGGATGTATGCCAGAGAGTGAATGAAGGATGCAAAGTGTTGGGGGCTGGGAAGGAGTGGTAAAGAATGGAGGGTTGGGCATGAATGTAAAGAGAGTTCTGTACGAAAAGTGATTGTACCAACTGTGATTTATGGCTTGGAGTTGTGGAGAATGAAAGTGACGAAGAGACAGAAATTGAATGTGTTTGAGATGAAGTATGTGAGGAGTATGGCTGGTGTATCTCGAGTAGATAGGATTAGGAACGAAGTAGTGTGGGTGAGAATGGGTGTAAGAAATGAGTTAGCAGCTACAGTGGATATGAATGTGTTGAGGTGGTTCGGCCATGTTGAGAGAATGGAAAATGGCTGTCTACTAAAGAAGGTGATGAATGCAAGAGTTGATGGGAGAAGTACAAGAGGAAGGCCAAGGTTTTGGTGAATGGATGGAATGAAAAAAGCTCTGGGTGATAGGAGGAAAGATGCGAGAGAGGCAAGAGAGCGTGCTAGAAATAGGAATGAATGGCAAGCTTGTGATGCAGTTCCGGTAGGCCCTGCTGCTTCCTTCGGTAGCCTTGGATGGCCGCGGAGGTAGCAGCAGTAGGGGATTCAGCGTTATGAAGCTTCATCTGTGGTGGATAATGTGGAAGGGTGGGCTGTGGCACCCTAACAGTACCAGCCGAACTCGGTTGAGACCCTTGTCAGGCTAGGAGGAGCGTAGAGAGGAAAGGTCTTTTTTTATTTGTTCTACCCCACAAAAATTGGGTTAAGTGCCTTGGTATATATATATATATATATATATATATATATATATATATATATATATATATATATTATATATATATATTTCCAAACAATATTTATACACGCACACAGACACACATATATATATAATATACTGTATATATATATATAATATATATATATATATATATATATATATATATATATATATATATATATATATAATGAATGATATAAATCTAGTTGTATTTAAGGAAAAAACTGATTAATAATGGCCAGGTTATGAGTGTTGTAAAAGCATTAAATGTGTACATTCAACTGATTTTTTCTTTTTCTTACGCAAAATGTACTTCTTTCCCATCAAAGTATACAAGATTTAAATGGAGAAAAAAATCTTGACCATGAAAGGAAACGAGAACCAGATATCCGGGAAGATTAATAAATCCGACTTCTTTTTGAATGTATTCAGGGAAAAGGTCCTTCAATATGGCGAGGGAAAAGTTATAAAGGCGGAAATACAAAGCGATGACTCATGAATAAAAGAAAAGGTATTTGGATAGAGGGAATGAGCTCCAGGAATCGAAGAATAATGAGTGGGAATGGAATTGTGCAACGATGTAAAGGTATGAAAATATATGAAAAAAAATCTATTGGAGCTCCCTTTAAAATGGTGTAGGAAATTAAAATTATTAACGGCAAGGATAGAATAAAAGGAATATAGTATTTGAGAGTATAATTATTTATAATAATTTGATAGGTTACATATTATGGAATAAGGAAATGAAACTTGAAAAAAGCAATGACAATAGTATGGTTAATAAAACGTAAACGAAAAAGAAAGTAATCGCAAGAAAGAATTAGAGTTGAAGAATGCAAAGTGTGACATTTTCAAAATTAATAGACCTATGAAACATCGGGAAAAATTAAGTTAAGGAAAACTGCAAAATTCGAAAGAGTTGAAAAGAAGCTCAAGGGGTAACGATGATGAAAACCGTTGGCATCAATAACGGCATTCGACGAGTGAACGGAAGGTCAAAAAGAAATGGAAAGGGTCTGAAGCTTTGGAGGGAAAAATCCGTAAAGAGTAAGATATATCAAGAGAGAATGGAATTCCAGGAACTAATTGAAATAAAATAAGGCAGCCGCGGAGATAAAACCACTCGAGTAAATAAAATACGAGATAAGAGTGAATATACTTGAAAATTGTGGAGTGGAGATCGTGCTGGGAGAAGAGCAGGAACTCGAGCGAGAAAATAAGGAAAGGAAAGATAAGGAGAGGGGCGGGGGCGAGTAGAGGGCGTATGAGACGATGTACAGTACTAGGATGAGTAAAATGGTCCTGGGTTTTGTAGGGATGGGGAAGTGAGGTGAAGAAATAAAGTAAAGACCTCACATCTACCTTCTTTTCTATTCGTGTTTTTATCTCTGATTCAACTCACAATATTTCATTTTACCACGCCTCTGAGGAATCCTATATTGGTGAACGAAATTTCCGTACAATGTACAAATAAATCTCATGAGCATATTTGAAAAGGTATCCCGCAAATTACTCAAGTCGAATTGTTTTAAAGATCCATATTCTAGTCCTTGGTATGTGATTTTTTTTTTATTACGAGATTTTTTGCTATTATTTGCTAGATTAAGGGTTGAGTTACTATTACTATCCACATTTGCCTAAAGAATATAATACGATAATTTTCAGGTAGCTGAATTTATGGATGAAAATAAAAAGGTCAGTTTCATTTCCATCGTAAACTATTAGTTTGGATTTCCATTATATATATATATATATATATATATATATATATATATATATGTGTGTGTGTGTGTCTGTATGTGTATATATATGTAATTACAGTATGAATGTACAGTGCATGTGCATGCATATATATATATATATATATATATATATATATTATATATATATATATATATATATCATTAAAACTTGTTTTAGATAACATTTTTACTCGTTAGAGTTGCAATGAATTTCAAGTTAAATAAAAGTATTGTGCCATATACCTGTGTAATCAGGCCACAGCCTAATTATAAAATATGATGGTATGCATTTAGATTATGTCTTCCGTATCTTTTTATGTTCTCTAACAAAATTTTATGAATGTCCATAAACAGGTTCTGTATATATTAGTAAATACCTTTTATGCTTACAAAGTAATTTAGAGTAAACTGTGATAAAATCTTTCTAATTAAGAAACAATAAACCCGGTATATTTTAGATTCTTTTTAATTGTTCAGCAATCCGCTTTATTTAATGCTTATTTGCGAAATTGTATTCTAAATTGTAATTTTTATTTTTGTAGTTTAATCTTTAATCAATTTGTATCTTTTATATCCAGGTAAATAGTTATCTATTTGGTTCATTTTTACGGCTTCAACTACTTTTCTATATTAGTTTTATTGAAAAAGGAAATAATTAGGTTTTGTCATTTTTTTGTCGAAGATGTAGCATAAATGTTCACGAGTCATTAGCCACCGACTGCCAGCCTTTACAATAGAGACACGCTCCGATGCTTCTCTATAGATTAAATGTTGGGATTGAATGACACCGACCCATTGCTTCTCATCCAGCTTTCATTGTTCCGGGTCGTTGTTCAGGGATGGGATTTACTGGTTTTCGGCAGATCATCGCAATATTATGATACTTCGGTTCCTAAATCCATTTACTCTCTCCAACTCCTCTTTAAGAATATGCATGGCTACCTTTTCATAAAAAAAAGTAGTTCAGCTTTAGTAAACATATAAATATGTGCTTGTGGTATAAAGGAAAAGAGTATATTACTATATAGTGCCCAAGAAGAATAGAAAACTACTCTGGCACAATATCAAAATATATAGCTGTGCAGAAAGGAACCTTGTTATTCTACTGACAAAGCTACATCGTACAATCATGTAGTCAAGACCGTAAGCTTGATGATAGATCAAGTCTACATGGATCTGTTTATACCACAACTCAAACTTCCTGATCTTAACCACATTCACTTCTTGAAATCTGCATGAAGATCTCCCTCCACAAAAGCCACATCTATCTACAGAAGGATAGTAGTGGTATCCCCCCCCCCCCCCAAGTCCTATTCACAAGCTTGTTCCTGAGCACTGTAGGAGAATGTATCTTCGCCTAACTAAGGAAACAAGTGTAGGCTTTAATCAACATCTTGGAAGACCTTTAAGGAGTGTAGCTGCCTCTGCTGCAACAATGGAACTCAGAAACAATAGTTGCCTCCCTATCCTTGATATCATTGTAACCAGTAATCGTCTAAACTAAACATCTGTGATACAAGCATGTAAATGAGGATGCTAATAAACACCGACATTTTCTGTGATGTCAACAGAGAAGATAGTGCCCTCTTCCTTTTGCACGACGATATGGTTCGTCTGGTACATAATGTCCTCAAGAACAAACAGCATAAGGAAGGCCTGAAAGTCCTGACAGAACGAATATCACTAAATAAATTTGTAACATTCTTAGAGTTAACTTGTAGGAGGCCATAAAATTCAAATCAATTTACGAAAGGTGGTTATTAAAAAGCAATCTCTAGACTATAAATGAGCCATTTCAACTCACCAGATACAGATTGGAGTAAGAGTTCCTACACTTTTATGTCCATGAGGAAACTGTGGTCGAGTGTCTCATCATAGGTGGATTCCAGAAGGAAATTTTTTACCTTTATCTTGCAATCAGCCACCCACTTGCAAGCTGAAAAAAAATTAAAACATTTGTTATAGTCATGTTTGTATATTTTGCAGTTACATGTTTTTTAAAAAGTAATAATGCTTCTGTATTGCACATAAGTAGCATATATTTGATTATTATAAATTCAACTTCCCTGAAAATGGCACTAGGTTTTACTAAATTAAAAAGGAAATATTGTAATTGATGTATTACAAACCACTGTAAAGCCCTTAATAGGATTTTATGTCACCAGACTTTGGTAAAAGGAAAAAAAGTTACTGTTTTTTCTTTTTAAACTCCGAAATTGTTGATAGATTTAATATAGCATTAGACTGTACTAGCATGACAGAAACAAATATTATTGTAATTGCTGTCTTGTATATCACTCTGTTATACTAAAATTAGATAAAAGGTATCATATTGTCATTTTTGTTCTATAAACTCCACTTTCATAATGAAAAATACATCAGAAACCACTACCATATCAACAATCAACTAATATTTCCATTATACCCATCAATAACTCTATGTAAATGTGCACCATGTGGGTCACAATAAATAGCTCTTCCGTGGTTTGCTTAACGTGGCTTCTCATATTTTGGGCGGCTCAGCCCTTTTGGGACTAGCGTTGTTTTCTGTAAGCTGAGCATAAATCATGTGCCGGATTATTGACCACGTGTTGAGGTAATCTTCCTTATTTCCTCTAACAACACATTAGTTTCAATTGTATTACCACAAAACACAATCATTTAGCAATACTTTGTCAAGTTTTCAGAGACTTACCTTAATTAATGGCGTTTTATGGGTGCAGAAAGCAGGACCAGTCCTCAGTAGATGTTGCTTAAACAAGTGTTTAGCAGACACTGACTCACTTTTCTACTTTCCAATGCATGTTCAAACACTAAGATGCTCTATTGTGCCAAGCGGAGAGTTGAAGTGTGCTTCTACTGGCATAAAACTCCAGTCAGCTTTGCAAACCCACAACCCAATAGCTTGGAAGATAAGTACATCAGTTCTTCACCAATATAAGTGTCACATTGATTCGAAATTAGAATAATTGGGATGAAAAGGTAAAAGGGTGAAAGAGTTTAAAAGCTACAGATGAATATTTGCTTGCTTTATTCGTGTAACTGATCATACTCACCGTAGTTACTAACCCAAGACTAACTGCATTTGGATATCAGTTGGCAACATTCAGTGAAGCAGAGTGTTTATAGTGTCCATGTAAAGACCGTTAGCTGTGATTTTAAGAGAAACTCTTTAGCCTTTTTTGTGGTTCCCAAGTAAGGCGCAGAATGGATTATGGGTTAAAAGTTGAAATTTTTTCAATAGTATAACCCTGGTTAAGATTAGTGAATGTCGGTCACAGAAAGAAGTTTCGGATGGATGTCCAACTCTAATTAGCATAACCTTGATCACCATAAGTGTAAGGAAATTGATATATATATATACTGTGTGTATATATATATATATATATATATATATATATATATATATATATATATATATATATATATATATATATATATATACATATACATACATTCACGTATATACTATCAATACCTGAATGATAATTCTTGATTTGTTTTCGATCTTCACAAATATTACCAGTCAAGATTTTTTCATTACCAGTCAAGATTTTTTCATTTTTCATAACGGTGAAAAATAGAAATAATGTTTTTCCAAAAATCCTGAGAATTATTTTGATTATATAATTTCGGATTGAATATTATAACGTCTAATTTCAAGAGAATTTTATCTGTGATCATTTGGTAAAGCCACTGGTAATATTTATTTGCCAATGCTGTGTAAACTAGAATATTTTCTTTAAAACTACCCAGTGATACTTGAATCAGGTCTATCCAGTGATACTTGAATCAAGTGCTTTAGTGATGGATATATTTGCATAATTTTTGAAGAATTTATTTATTCTTTTTTCAAATTACAAAGGTTTTTTAATAAGATTCTCACAAGAAACAAAGTTGCTACAGTTGACCATCGTTATGTTTACTGTGTCATTAGAAATGTCTGAATGTTTCCGTATAATATAATCAGAAAATTAGTGGTATAACAATTGAACATTAGATTATTTGCACACATATATGTCTATCTATCTATATATCTATCTATATATATATATATGTGTATATGTATATATATATATATATATATATATATATATATATATATATATTCTACCAAGGCACTACCCTCAATTTGGGTATTGGCAGACAAAAAAAAAAGGTGGGGGTGGTGACTTATCTTCTCTTAGGTCCTCTCACCCTTACAAGGTATTCAGTTGAGTGTGGTTGGTACAGCTAAGGTGCCACCCCCCCCCCCCCCGCTCCTCCGTGATCCACCACATATCACGAATCCCCCACTGCTGCTATACCAGCGTTCACAAAGGTGTCCAGAGGAAGCCGCAGAACCTGTTGGAACTGCATCACAATCGCTCGACATTCATTCCTATTTCTAGCCCGCTCTTTTACTTCTCACATCTATCTTCCTATTACACCTAGAGCTTTCTTCACTTCATCAATCCACCCAAACCTTGGCCTAACTCTTGTAATCTCCCATCAGTTCTTGCATTCATTAACCTCTTTACCAAATGGCCATTTTCCATTTTCTCTACAATGGTCAACTACCACAACATATTCATATCTACTCTAGCCTGCTAAATTATTTCTTCCACCAGCCACACTCCTCCGACGCTTCGTCTAAAACACATTCAATTTCTGTCTCTCCGTCACTTTCATCCCCAACAATTCTGATCAATATATCATACTTGCTACAATAACTTTTTCATACAGAAGTCTATTTTCATTCATTCCCAACCATCAATTCTTTATCACTCCCTTCCCTGCTCCCCACATGTTTATATCTTTCATTCGCTATATTATGTACATCTGCTTTCACTCCATCATTTGCAGCAACAATAGACCCCAAGTACTTAATCTGATCTACTTCGTCAAGTAACTCTGCATTCAATTTGATATTCAACTTTGAAACACCCTCCCTTTTCTTGCATCCCATAACCTTATTCTTTCCATCATTAACTCTTAACTTCCTTCTCTCACACATCCTCCCAATCTGTCATTAATCGACCCAGCTTCTCCTCCGACTCTGCAATCAATACTATATTATCTGCAAACCACTGATTAACCTCCCTCTCATGATCACTCTTAATCTATGTTTCAATCCTTGACCAAGTACTCGAACATTCACTGTCCTCATAACTCCATCAACAAACAAATTGAACAACCATGGTGACATCACATATCCCTGTCTCAGTTCCACTCTTACTGGAAACCACTCAGTCACTTCTTTTCCTACCGTAACATACGCTTTACTGCCTATGTATAAACTTTTCACTGCTTGCAACAACCTTCCGCGAATTCCATATAACCTCATCACATTCCTCATTGCTATCCTATCAACTCTATCATAATCTTAATCCAGATCCAATATACACCTCTTACCATTTGCTAAATATTTCCCCCGCATATCTGCCTAACTAAAAATCTGATCCATATATCCGCTAACTTTTTCAAAACCCCCTTGTATTTCTTAGATTGCATCTTCTATTTTATTTTTAATCCTACTAACTAATACTTCCAGTCAATTTTCCAACCACACACAGCAAACTAATAACCCTAGAATTACAACGCTCATGCACATCTCCCTTACCTTTGTATAGCGGAACAAAACAGCACACACACAGAGTCCACTGGTACCATTGACTACATAAAACATATATTAAACAATCTCACCAACCATTTAAATACAGTCACAACCCCTTCTTTTAACATCTCAAACCGCATGCCAGCCATACCAGGTGCTTTTCCTGGTTTCGTTCGTTTAATCTAGTGCTCCCCTCACTTTCTCTCTTGTAATCTCTTATATTCTCATCTCCCATCACTGGCACCTCAACACCACAACAGTAATTATGTCTTCCTCCTGTTAAATTTAACATTCAGTAATTTTTAAAATATTCACCTCGCCTTTTCCTTTCCCCCTCTCCTCTCATCAACCTTCCATTTCCATTTCGACTGTCTTGTCACTTCTCTTTCCACCCCTCTTTACTCTCTTTACCTTTTTCCAAAACTTCTTGTTCTCTTCATACGAACGATCCAATCCCTGGTTCCACCTCTAGTCAGCCACCCTCTTTGTCTCAGCTACCTTACGTTTTACTTCTAAATTTTTCTCTATATCTTTCATATTTCTCTACCTTATTACTTAGCAGCCTTTTTTCAAATGCCCTTTTTTTCTTTATCACCTTCAATCCGTTCCACCATTCATTACCCTTCTTTATGCTGGTTCCAGCAATCTTATTGCCACACACATCACTTGCAATCCCAACAATATTTTTTTTTTTTTTTACTACCACTCTTCTTCTAGATCACTAGTTTTTCTTCCTTTCACTTTGTCTTATTCCACTTCCCACCTTTCTCCATATTCACTTTTTACCTTTCTTTTCAGCTCTTCAACCTTTGCTACCTCCTTTTCACATCCCCCTACTCTTTCTCTTCTTTCTCATGTTACAACTAAATTTCCTTCAACCAAAAAGGGATTAGACATACTATTAGCCATAGCCATAAACACATGCATATCTTTCGACCTTTCAAAAATCCTTCTTGTTATCAACACAATCCTTCAAAGCTCTTCCTACTACTCTTCCATTTACCACTCTTACTAAATTATTCTTGTTATTATCTCTCTTCTTGAAATAAAAAAACGACTTATCACCAGATCTTATTCAACACAAGTATCTCCCAATCTCTCACAACTCTTTTTCACCTGGTACACCGTACTTCCCAAATGACGCATCTCCAGAACCCACTCTGGTATTTAAGTCACTCATCACAAATTTTATATATATATATATATATATATATATATATATATATATATATATATATATACAGTATATATATATACACACACACACACATATATATATATATATATATATATATATATATATATATATATATATATATATATACAGTATATATATATATACACACACACACACATATATATATATATATATATATATATATATATACTTAGGATTATGTTTAATTTATACACCTATGAACATTACAAAACATTACTCTCTCTCTCTCTCTCTCTCTCTCTCTCTCTCTCTCTCTCTCTCTCTCTCTCTCTCTCTGGACGGAAAATTATCCCTTGTTAGCCGCTTAAGGACATGAGCACACAGAGAAAATCCTCTCTATGACTTGCCGAGAATAAAGGTCCATAACACAAATCACACTATAGTGGCGTTACAGCCTTCAAGGCCCAAATGTTACTGGTCTTTGACCATTCTCGTCTACATAAGCCTATGAAGTGATAAATAGTTTCCTTTGAGGACAACGATATTTGGTTCTCTGATGTATCTAGAAATTAAAAAAAAAAAAAATAAACTTTAATCAGATCTTATACTCACTAACGTATCAATTTTATTCTATAAAATATGAAAATTTCAAATTTCATCCTACCAGAATTCACAATTTACCAAAAAGATATGACCTAATTCTTCATTTGATATGAAAGTAATGAAACTTTATTTTACGGAGTACATTTTATAATGGCAGACCAAGTTGTATGGAAGCCCGTTTTCCTCTTTTCTTGGGGTCTATTTTCATGAAAAATTAATATGCCAGCGTAAACTTTGAATGTCTGTTAATTTTAATGTCTTATTCAAGGATATAGTGAACAGAAAAATGTTAAAGTAGTATGTGTTTAAAGTAATATTTTTTTTTACTATAGTTATATGTGCATACCTTATCTATCTATCTATCTATTATATATATATAAATGTAAATGTATATGTATGGATATATATATATATATATATACATATATATATATATATATATATATATATATATATATATATACACACACACACATATATATATATATATATATATATATATATATATACACACACATTTAGAATGGGGCAAACAGGTAGATGTGACCATAAGCACTGTATGAGATTCGCGTTACTTGGTATTCTGGCAAATGTGTTCAAATAATTTTGTTGCATAAAGATTTCAAAAAGAAAACTATACAATGAGAAGTGTAGGTAAAACGAGATGAACTTGTGATGAGGTAATTGTCTAATATTGAACTATTGAATAAAACTTGTAGCATATATGTAAAAAAAAAAAACCGTACTGGTACAAATGATCATTGAGTATTCTTCCTTCTTTAGCAACAATTCTGTTTGGATATTCAAGCGGAATTTAATAGATGTTTTTTCCTTCTATTTCTATCGGTCTGAAGGAGGATTCCCAAGTGATGGATGATCCGTTCTTTTTCTTCAAATCCATTGTTTAGGCAACTGACGTGTTCCTTACCTTCAGAAATATTTATCTTGAAGTATATCTCGAAAACGTATAAAAATCGTCTTCATCGGTCCACGAAACACCACATTCTTTAGATATTAACTTAGAGCCTGAAATTCCTTAAGAACGTGCATTCTTTCTCTCTCTTGAGTTTAAAATTTTCACTCTGAATTACTAGCTATGATAACGTAGAGGTACATTATCACATTTATATCATCAAAGCTGACTCTCCGAAATCTTACAATGAAATGAACCTTAAGCAGATTTTGTTTCATTATCGTGATACCATATTATATTTTTGCTTCAATCTTGAAGCTATATACTACTATGAATGCATCATATAGGACAATTTATTATGTGTAATAAAATCAACTAAAAAAGAAAAAAAATATGGAATTAGAAAGTAAATATAAAATATACAAATATAGAGAGAGGTCAATAAAAAAAATAGAAACACGTACATATAAATGACAAAAGAATAAGACAATAAAACCAATCGAAATGTATGTTATGGCTAGGCACTACATCAATGAATAAAGGTCTTTTTGTTGCAAATAATATTACCTGTGTTCTTAACTTCCGATATATAATCAGCCCCCAATTGAAAGTGAGGGGAAATGTCCCTATAATAACAAATGGTCTTACTCTCCAAGGCGTTGTAGCAATCAAAATTAATTTTGAAGACTTCCTGAAAAAATAAATAATACGCGAGTGAAAGTCAGCGAACGACTTGGAATAAGTGCATTGTACAGCATACCCTTTATTTTCATTGCAAGGAATGACAAGTTTTTTGCTTTATGATAGCTTATATGAAAAAGAATGATGAACATTTAAGTTTTGAAAGATCCTTATTCCTGATCTGGATATTAATCTGCGGTTCCCTCGTTCAGATAGTTCTTCATGCATATTGATTAAGTTTTTTTTTATAATTCTCACCATCTTTTGCACTCAAGTCTTCCTAGACAGTACTATCCTATTTATATTACTAGGTATGCCGTTAATTCTAACAGTCTTGGCTTCTCCATGATAAGGTTCAACACTACGCAGTATTTTAGAAGCTTTATTCCAGCTGTGACCATATTGTGGAACGATCTCCCTAATAGGGTAGTTGAATCGGTGGAACTTTAGAAGTTCAAAATTTCATCAAATGTTTTTGTTTAAAAAGATGGCATAAGTCTTGTTCTATTGTTTATATATGTCAGATCTATTTTTAACGTTGTTACTTATCTCAAAAAATATATTTTTTTATTTACTTATATTTAGCTTATCAGCAATTCTCTTTTTTCCTTTTCTTACTGGGCTACTTTTCCCGTTGGAATCCTTGGTCTTGTAGTATTCTACTTTTCTAACTAGGTTTGCTGCTTGTTTATTAATTATAATGATAATAATAATGATAATGATAATAATAATAATAGATTTCCCCAAAGATCTCTGCGAGTCAATTCTTATATATATATTTTTTTTTCAATATTAAATTGTGATTTTATTACATATACCTTTACTTTACTGTGGTCAGTACTTATTTTTGTAGATGTCAATCATTTATGTGTAATTATTGGTAAATATGAATAAGAAAGTTATCTTTTCAATTATCCTAGAAGGAAAATAACCAATAGCAGTCTTAACTCCTTTTTTTATCGATAATAACTATTTCAGTAATAATTAGGTATAAGTGTTGATATTGCACAAAGAATTCACCAGTAAAACTTCTTACATACTATGAAAATCACTAAGTTGTTTGGTTCTCTTGGAAAAATTATGTTTACGTTTTTCTGCTTAGTTTAAGTACCTGTTTTTATTAACACACCTTATATGTATGAGAAGAAGAACCCAAGTTGATTGTTTTGAAAATGAGCTTTGGTAGATAGAGCATATTTGGGTGATTGTTGCAACTTACGGTGGTTTTCCTGCTAATTCAAGATTTATGAATGCATGCTGGTCGTGTATATGAATTGCAGTGAACACTTTACAGAGAGAAATTGTGTTAAGAGTTACATCTTTTGGGTGTCCTTTGATCTATGGGCATGCGCCAAGGACCCCGTAAAAAAATCTGTGACGTCATAGATGAGTCGTTTTACATAATTGTATCCATAGTAACGACACCTGACTTTTTGTGTAAACTGCAATACACTGGAGATGTACAAAAACTGTCAGACAACGAACTGAACAAGATGAAGAAGGAAGAATTAATGACAGCACAGAACACACTCATTGAGGCAAACCGAGGGGCAGCTGGTAGTAATGAAAGCCAAGAAGAGATCCCGGAAGATAATTATCCTTAGAGTGCCGGAAGGAGTTATGACTTATCACTAATACTGAAAGAGAAGCTATTATATTAAGTGAAGACAAAGAAAAAATCAATCAAATGCTCATAGAACTACAACGATATGACACACACACAGAGGACGTACACCATTTGGGCAAACCCATAATAAACCAAAATAGAGTCATGATCGCCAAACTCCAGACTAAGGCAGTTCGGGATCGAATACTTGAAGTAACACATATTCTCAAAACGACAGGCAGTGGATTTGATAATATATTCATAAAGAAGGGTGTTCATCCTCTGGTTAGAAAGGAATTCAGCAGGTTAAATTAAGTGGAAAGAAGGGAAAGAGATAAAACCCGAAAACCAAGGCTGTACTGTTAACTACGAAGTTCTTGTAAATGGTAGAGTTGTTGATTACTTTAGATCTTCGTTTTTTACGCAAAGTGGGTAAAGACAATAATTAAATTATGTTCTTGGAACATCAATGGAAATGTTTCAAAGTTAGATAGCCTAATAAGTACTTCGATAGATTTAGATATTGTATTTTTCCAGGAAATAAGATGAGATATCCATTTTGTTTAGCAGGCTTTTCATGTATAAGAAGCAAGATTATTAAAAGCGAGGAACTTCGTGGTGGTGTGGCTGTACTCGTGAAAAGCTCCTTTTTGAGAATCATGTTTATGATGTAAATGAAGGAAAAGACCAAGTGTGATTATTCTTCCGCCCTTTTCCAGACCTCTTGTTGTGGGCGTTTTACGTTCCTCCCCATGATTCACTTTATTGCAGTAGTGGTAGTTTCTCTTTCATTCAAGAACAAGTATATAATAACCCTGATATCAGATAGTTAATAAAGGGTGACTTGAACGCACATCTTAGTTATCTTGAATATTTTAATAATCCCCTAGGATTCCTTTATAGTATGAACACAGAGAGAGATTTCTAAAAGTGTAAACCTAACACCAATAAACCATCTAATCCAGGGTTCACTGCGGGCGGGAGGAGGCCTGGCCTATAGACAAGGTTCTCATTGGAGAAGTCAAATTGACTGGCCATTTGATTCTCAAGATTATTTATCTGTTGTTGAAAATTTCTATATATGCCATTCATATAATTTTCCATTAAACCATGCTACCATTGGTTAGAAATTGAAACTGATTTTTGTGCTTCATCCTTATTAGTTGAAAGATTTAAAATACTTGCATCCCTTCCCAAAGATAGCAGTTTACCATTACGAAAAGCCATTGCATTTAGTAAAATTAACCCAGAAAAAGTGACTTCTCTTTTACCTGATCCTATGTCCGTTATGAATAATAATAATGAAACTTTTACCTGATCCTATGTCCGTTATGAATAATAATAATGAAACTTTTGATATAAATAATGTGTGTTTTATAGTAGATGTAGTTTTGTATGATGTTTTTTCATCCAAAGCTTTGCAACCCTTAGTTAGTGCCAAATGTAATTCGTGACAATAGATGGATGGTAATTCGTGACAATAGATGGATGGTTACTTTAACAGAACGATGCTAAAACAATTTGGACAGCAATGAATTGGAAGATCACAACTGTTACTGCTTCAAATGATTCTGAAATAGTGAATTATTTTTCAAAACATTATAGTGCATAACAAAGCGAAACAGAAGTCCCTCTTTGAGATTAATAGACCGAATCAAGTCTACATTCCACTTCTCGGGTGATCCAATCACAGAAAGATATGTGAGGAAAGGCATTCAGAATCAAGTCCAATGAAGCCCCTGGTCCTGATGGTATCCCTCCGGGAGTTTTGAAACTGCTTAATGTAGCTTTGATTTTATTCATAGTATTTATTCTGAATTCTGTCTTCTTCGTGGTATATCTCTTCTCATGGACAACTGCCAAATTTTTAAGCATTTTCAACCTGGGATTCTGGCAACTACCGTGGGATGACATTATGGCGGCATTGCTTAAACTAAATGATCATATTCTCAATAACATACTAAAACAATGGTTTTAACTAACAAGGAACAAGCTGGGACCAAGAAGGGGATGGGCTGCGAAGAGCAAATTCTTACTTTGCACCTCTCAATAGATATTGCTAGAAAGCCAAAACCTCCATTGTACATAATTTTTGTAGATTTTGCGAAGGCTTACAATAAAATAAACAGGAGAATACACAAGCTTATTGCAACGACTTGGGATATGGGTCACACAGGGTAAGAGCCTTCCGAAATTCCTTGGAGATAACATTAAGTATTATTGGCGGTAGTACAATAGAGACGGAGGCAGGAGTCAGACAAAGTAGTCCCCGTTCTTGCTTCCTTTTGACCGTGCTAACCCAATGATTCGTATGGTCAAAGAGTATGGTCAGGATGGTTGGCTTGGATATCTACACTTGTTATTGCTGATGGATGATCCTGTATTAGTCATAACCACAGAATTGGGTATCAGGCGGAAATTTCAAAAAGTGTCAAATTACTGTAAGGAATATGATATGAAGGTTAACAACAAAAAGACCAAGCTAATGTGCGTTAAAGTTAAGGACCCCAACCCTCTCGTCTTTAATGAAATAACCGTAGAATGTTGTGACAAATGTACTTATTTGGGGGCAATCTGATCATGAATGCTCCCATATACAAAGAGGTTGAAAAGCATATTAATAAGGATGCAAAGAGTTTGTGGTAGCTCCAGTCATTTTTATATGAAAACAAGGAAGCTCCTTTTAGTGTTAAAAGAAAGGTCTGGTATGCTGGATTAGATATTGCATTTTTTTTATGGTTCTGAGAGTTGAATGTCATGTGACTTGAAAGCTGCCAGTAATGCTTACCTGTGTTGTTTGCGTGACTTCTTAAGTGTCAGAAAAACAGTCTGTTCTGATTTAGTGTATTTAGAATCCGGAGAACTAAGAAGAAACAGCTAAACTTTTTAGAAAAACTTCGTTCTCGACTTATGACGGGATCTACTACGTACTGTCGTAGATAAGGCCATAGAAGTGCAATATTCGATGGGCATCTACATTGACCAGTTACAAAGAACCCAAGAGTATCCAATGTTAGGTTAAAAACAAACACTAAAAACCCACGTGAACAACAGCTTTGAATCAACTAGACAGATGACTTACATACAGCTCAACCCACCTCTAGTCTTCAGCACTGTACAAGAAGACCTCATCTTTTGTTCCAAACCATCACCGAATTGCTTATACGCGGTTACGACTGAGTTCTCACCACCTTAAAGTTGAAACTGGATGATGGTCAAGAATTCCCCGCGAGGAACACCTTTGCCCGTGTGGATCTGTGCAGGATGAGATCCATGTCATCTTTAACTGTCCTTTGCTCTCGCATGTTAGAGATGGTTTTGAAGGGATTATCTTCATTTCTTTTGATTATTGCATGAACCATAATTACGAACTTGAACTATGGAAGTATATATTCAGTGTAACTGAGATACTACCGCTAGAGAGTTATGGGGTCCTTTTACTGGTCAGACAGTACTACATTGGATCCTTCTCTCTGGTTACGGTTCATTTTCACTTTGCCTACACATACACCGAATAGTCTGAATTATTCTTTACAGATTCTCTTCTCTTATACACCTGACAACACTGATTACCAAATTCTTCTTCTTCACCCAAGTTGTTAACTACTGTACTCTAATTGTTCAGTGGCTCCTCTTGGTAAGGGTGGAAGAGACTCTTTAGCTATGGTAAGCAGCTCTTCCAGGAGAAGGACAATCCAAAATCAAACCATTGTTTTCTAGTCTTGGATAGTGGCATAGCTTCTGTACCATGGTCTTCCACTGTCTTGGGTTAGAGTTCTCTTGCTTGAGGGTATACTCGGGCACACTATTCTATCTCGTTTCTCTCTCTTGTTTCGTTAAAGTTTTTATAGTTTATATAGGAAATATTTATTTAGATGTTACTGTTCTTAAAATATTTTATTTTTCCTTGTTTCCTTTCCTCATTGGGTTATTTTCCCTGTTGGAGCCCCTGGGCTTATAGCATCCTGGTTTTCCAACGAGGGTTGTAGCTTAGCAAGTATTAATAATAATGATAGTAATAGTAATAATAAAGATAATAATAATAAAAATAATAATAACTTATTATTCAATATAACCCTGAATAACTGTAAACTTTTTAAATATTGCTTTTTCATATGTTGCAATGTAATTTTTGTTTTATATTAGGTTAGGTCTACATTTAGAGTTTATAAAGACTATGAAAAGTTAGATCATAATGGACACTCATTAGGATCTTTACCCCTATTTGATTTACTGAATGTAATAAATAAAAAAATGAAATTTACATTTGCAACTGTTTAAAATGTAATAATTATTGTCAATAAATAACTAACTGTAAGGAGAAAATCTACAGTATACACTTGATGAAGATATGAATTCTCAAAACGAAAGCTATGTATGGAAAAAAAAAAAACATCAATCCGTCGATAAAAGGAGAGGTCTAGCCTTTTTCTAAAAATTAGTTCCTTTTGATTTTGTTAACGCATAGTGAATACGCTTTATCCTCTCTCTCTCTCTCTCTCTCTCTCTCTCTCTCTCTCTCTCTCTCTCTCTCTCTCTCTCTCTCTCTCTCTCTCAATTACAGTTCTTATTGATTTTGTTAACGCGTAGTGAGTACTTGTTAGCAACCCCCCCCTCACCTCTCTCTCTCTCTCTCTCTCTCTCTCTCTCTCTCTCTCTCTCTCTCTCTCTCTCTCTCTCTCTCTCTCTCTCTCTCTCTCTCTCTCTCTCGAAATAAAATGTTTTGCAACCCTCGAGTTAGTTTTTAGTCAATTCTTGGCTGAGCTTCTCAAATGGTTTAATTTGCAGAAGTTATTTTTTGAAGGTTCGTAGTTTAATTTCCTGAAGCCTTAGTTAATTGACCATTAAGTCCAGATCCACTTGTCTAAATCCTTCCTTTCCTTCCCTTATTTTTTGCAACGTTTGTCTGCCGCTCAAAGCATCTTTATTCCCACGTGAAGAAAAAACTCTTGCAATATTTTTGTTAGAATATTTCTTTACATTTATTTAAAGAAAAAAAAAAACAGAATAATGAAATTGCTAAAGTTTTAAGTAGTCCACAACTGGTGCATATAAACAGTAATGAATATAGTAACATTACAATATCAGCGGTAAGTTTTTATTTCCAATCTGTGTAATATTATTTGGGATCGCTAACTTTTTATGCAGAAAAATAAGGATTTTTTTCCACAGATAGAACGATAGCTAGAAAGTATTATTGTCAAGATGAGATGGCCACTGTAAAGTCTGGGATATTTCTTTAAGAAAAGTAACTTCTAATACAATTTGAAATAATTGGGTAAAGCATAGCGACGATTGAATAAAAAAAAAAAAAATGTTTGTTTTGAAATATTTCTATCTATTGAATTAAACGAGTGGTGTTAGTTTCCTATTTCTATTAAAATTTTACAATATTTATGGTTCCATTAGCATATTATTCAAGATTGAAGGGTTGTCTGCTTACAAAGTTATGATGTAATTATTTTCAGGAAAAGAAAAAAAAAACAAAATTTTAGGCTATATTGTGTCGTCACAAGTGTGTTTTGAAAGTGAGAAATAATAGCTTACGGTTACAACCTCTGCGTGCAATTTTTATTTGGTATGTCAAGTACTTTAGATTATTTTCTCCAGGAAAAGGAAAGATTTTCTTCCCAGGATTAGGATCATAAAGTGGGCCAGAAAATTTCTAAGTTAACTAATCATGTCGCCAGCAAATATAAAAAATTATACCTACAAACCTACATACACACATATATATTCAAATAAGCCATATATATTTTTGATACATTAAAGTCTGGATTCTCTTAACGACCTCGGGATCAGAGCCCCAGGCGAAATCACGCAAAGACAAGAGCTTGTGACATGCTGGGAATCGAACCCTGGTCCGGCAAGCTTGTATAGACAGTGACTAAACCACTTGGCCACGAAGAAAGATAAAAATCAATGACAATTCTTCTGTACTTATACCTGTCGAATTCAGGTGTTTTGTACTTAGAATTGAAATCAACCAATCTTCACCATCATAGCTAATTGGTAGTTTGTTACTTGGCATTCGATTAATGATAATTTTTTGCACATTTAGACGTGTCTTTCATATTCAAATAAGCCATATATATTTTTGATACATTAATGTCAGGATTCTTTTAACGACCTCGGGATCAGAGCCCCAGGAAAAATCACACAAAGACAAGAGCTTGTGACTGGCCGGGAATCGAACCCTAGTCCGGCAATTTTGTATAGACAGTGACTAAATCACTTGGCCACGAAGAAAGATAAAAGTCAATGACAATTCTGTACTTATACCTGTCGAATTCAGGTGTTTTTTTTACTTAGAATTGAAATCAACCCATCTTCACCATCGTAGCCAATTGGTAGTTTGTTACTTGGCATTCGATTAATGATAAATTTTTGCACATTTAGATGTGTTTTTTCATATTCAAATAAGCCATATATATTTTTGATACATTAATGTCTGGATTTTCTTAACCTCGGGATCAGAGCCCCAGGCGAAATCACACAAAGACAAGAGCTTGTGACCGGCCGGGAATCGAACCCTGGTCCGGCAAGCTTGTATAGACCAAGGTATATAGAGTGACCAGGTAGAGTCATTTGTGGGGGGTTGCGGCTTATCCCCCCAAGAACCGCGTCGCCTGGAGGTCATGTCAGGGCGAGAAGTCATCCAGCTACTGTTTCATTCAAATGTCGATCACAGGTCACTTCAGTCATCTCTGCAGTGATTTAGTTTGACATTCTTCGAATAAAACCATAGTTTTGATTATTTATATAATCTAGATTATTATTTAAATAATGCCAAACAACTGCGCCGTATTTGGTTGTTATTCAAATAGTAGAAAACAAAGGAGGTATCCTTCTTCCGATTCCCTCGTGATGGGGAAACAAGAAGGAAATGAGTTCATCGTTGTAAGAGAAAGGACAACTTTAACCCTACTACTCACAGAATATGCAATAAACATTTTGAAGAAAATGCATATAAGAGAGACCTGCAACAGGAACTTCTTGGATCACGAGCCCCAGCAATGAAATACAGACGTCTGAAGAGCAATGCAATCCCAACACTTCACATGCCTCATTCACAAGGTTGGTAATCTTTCTCTCCTCTATTTTTCAGTATTACTTGAAAAACCTATTTACTTTTTTTTTTTTAATTAGTCACACTATTTACACTCATAACAGCTGTTATCTGTGTTTATATATGGGGGTTTGTGTGTACATATATAGTAAATAGAAAGAGACTATAAAGGGAAAACTTGGCATATTCCATACCTCAGTCACGATCATATTAATACAAAGTCTTGTAACAACTGATGCAAATATATATATATATATATATATATATATGTGTGTGTGTGTGTGTGTTTGTGTGTGTGTGTGTGTGTGTGTAAGAGAAAGAGAGATATTAAAATGTTTTTCTTTCTACATTTCAGATGATAGTGTATCTGGTACATCTCGAATGAAAAGGATAAAAGAGAAAAATCTTAAACGTTTGATTGCAGAAATGTTATCAGGTTGTGAAAATGAGCTTAATGATTACAACAATGTTTCCTGTGGAGAAGACTATCCTCAAAGTGAAGAAAGGGTTCATACAGCAACACTAAAAGAGTTGCAGAGTCAATTGAACAGCGTTACTCAAGAAAGAAATGATCTCCTTACAAAGAAAGGGCAGTGGGATAAAGAAAGGTTACGTTTGTTGGAGGATTTAGAGATTATGAGAAATGAAGCATCGTGTTGCAGCGCGTTTTTAGAAAAAAAAAATTTCTCCTTCACAGGTGCAAAACATTGTGAGTGGAAGAAATGTGAAACGTTGGGCAGATGGTGACATTAGTCGTGCAACAACATTGAAAAATTTGAGTCCTAAAGGTTATCGGTACTTACGTGATCAGTGCAAGATTCCTCTTCCCTCAGGAAGTACCCTAAGGCGTTGGGCATCAAAAATCATTGTTGACCCGGGGATCTTGCTCACAGTTTTTGAAATACTAAATGAAAAGGGCAAGGAAATGAAAGAATATAGTCGTTTATGTGTAATTTCATTTGATGAGTGTAGTGTTTCTCAAATCTGGTGTTATGACCAAGGATCAAAGACACTTTATGATCCTAAATCTAATGTACAGTGCATTATGATCAGAGGAATAACAGAATCTTGGAAACAACTAATATATTATAATTTTGATACTAAGGTTACCAAGGAACTTTCATTTGATGTAATTACAAAAGTGGAGTCTGTCGGTTTTCCTGTTGTGGCTATGGTGTGTGACATGGGTCCTACTAATATCAGTTTATGGAACAGTCTCAATATAGGAACAGAAAATCCTTCATTTGAGAACCCCTTTGTACCAGAAAGAGAAATTCATGTCTTCGCCGATGCTCCTCATTTAATCAAGTTAGTGAGAAACAGTTTTCTTGATTCAGGTTTTGAATTACAAGATAGAAATTTTGTTCTAAGTGGATGTGTTAGGGAAATTGTCAACCGAATTAAAAGTGATTTGAAACCCACATATCGTTTAACAGAGAAACACATAAATGTAACAGGTACACAACGTATGAATGTGAGGAAAGCAGTGCAGCTTCTTTCGGAAACAACATCTAAAGTTTTAGATTTTTATGGAAGTCAGGGACTTTTGAAGAGCATGTACTGGGAAAGTACAAGGGACTTTATAAAGCTTGCCGACTCCTGGTTTGATGTGTTCAATTCAAGGGTACCTTATGACAGAAAAAAATCTAGACATGCCTATGGAAGGCAACTGTCGGAACAGAATAAAATCCTTGACTATATGAAGTGTACAGCTGAAACGATGCGCGTTTTGAAAAGTAATAAGATTTATCAGTTCCAAAAGGGACTTATTGTGTCATGTAAATCCTTGCCAAGATTGCATGATATGTTGAAAAGTAAATATGATGTATCATACATAATTACCTCCAGACTTGACCAAGATGGACTGGAAAACATGTTTGGCTGTCTTAGACAAATGGGTGCAACTTAATGATCATCCTACGACAGTTGAAGTCAAACACAGAATAAGGTCATATTTACTTGGCAATGGAAACTCTATAACTGGAAAAAATTGTAACTCGATGAAGGAGTGCGATTCATAAATTAACTAAATAATGCCATAGATTTAATTTTTTTTTACTTTTACTAAATATTTCTCATTTCTATTATGAAACCAGATACTATTATGTGTTATCTATATATATTTATGTTAGTTTATCAAATAATGTATTGTAAAATTGTAAATAAGTCTTTGTAAATAAATACCAGGTCAAATGTTAATTGAATATTTTTCAAGTCCTATCAAGCATATTAATTTATGGTTTCTATTATATATTAGAGATCCAAAATTACCAATCCAGTGCATTACAGTGACCTATATGAATTCAAAAGAATACCAAAGGTATACAAGATAACAGAGTGAAAAGGACATCACACACACTAAGACAGGCCTAATCCCTTTGACCCAAGGTACTTAAGTTCAGTTGTTCCCAAGGTTGTACTTGCCTTGACCGCTCCCACCCTGACCTCCAGGAGCGTCACGGAAATACCCCACAACTACCCCCGCGACTAAAGTGACTGTACCTCTCTCCCTTATTCTATATACCTTGGTATAGACAGTGACTAAACCACTTGGCCACGAAGAATGATAGAAGTCAATGACAATTCTTGTGTACCTATACTTGTCGAATTCAGGTGTTTTGTACTTAGAATTGAAATCAACCCATCTTCACCATCGTAGCTAATTGGTAGTTTGTTACTTGGCATTCGATTAATGATAAATTTTTGCACATTTAGACGTGTCTTTCATATTCAAATAAGCCATATATATTTTTGATACATTAATGTCTGGATTCTCTTAACGACCTCGGGATCAGAGCCCAAGACGAAATCACTCAAAGACAAGAGCTTGTGACCGGCCGAATCGAACCCTGGTCCGGTAAGCTTGTATAGACAGTGACTAAACCACTTGGCCACGAAGAAAGATAAAAGTCAACGACAATTCTTTTGTACTTATAACTGTCGAATTCAGGTGTTTTGTACTTAGAATTGAAATCAACCCGTCTTTTATCTTTCTTCGTGGCCAAGTGGTTTAGTTACTGTCTATACAAGCTTGCCGGACCAGGGTTCGATTCCCGGCCGGTCACAAGCTCTTGTCTTTGTATGATTTCGCCTGGAGCTCTGATCCCGAGGTCGTTAAGAGAATCCAGACATTAATGTATCAAAAATATATATGGCTTATTTGAATATGAAAAACATGTCTAGTTGTCATTGACTTTTATCTTTCTTCGTGGCCAAGTGGTTTAGTCACTGTCTATACAAGCTTGCCGGACCAGGGTTCGATTCCCGGCCGGTCACAAGCTCTTGTCTTTGTGTGATTTTGCCTGGGGCTCTGATCCCGAGGTTGTTAAGAGAATCCAGACATTAATGTATCAAAAATATATATGGCTTATTTGAATATGAAAAACACGTCTAAATGTGCAAAAATTTATCATTAATCGAATGCCAAGTAACAAACTGCCAATTAGCTACGATGGTGAAGATGGGTTGATTTCAATTCTAAGTACAAAACACCTGAATTCGACAGGTATAAGCACAGAAGAATTGTCATTGACTTTTATCTTTCTTCGTGGCCAAGTGGTTTAGTCACTGTCTGTACAAGCTTGCCGGACCAGGGTTCGATTCCCGGCCGGTCACAAGCTCTTGTCTTTGTGTGATTTTGCCTGGGGCTCTGATCCCAAGGTCGTTAAGAGAATCCAGACATTAATGTATCAAAAATATATATGGCTTATTTGAAAATGAAAGACACGTCTAAATGTGCAAAAATTTATCACACACACACACACACACACACACATATATATATATATATATATATATATATATATATTCATTCACATTTCTATGTATATACTGTATGTATATTTATGTGTATATAGATATATGTTTATATAAAATTATATAAATACAGTAAATGGGTATGTATGTATATGTATATGTATGTATAATAGAAGTTAGATTATATTAGGTTTAAAAATGGAAATTTAAGAGGAAAAGTAGGAGAGAGTAGAAATAATTGGTATGTACTTGAACTCTTCAAGTGTACAAAGAAATTTTAACAATGTATAATCCATTTTTTATCTAATGAACTAAATCAAGTGACTTAGCTTTCCAAAATGTTGACCTTTTTCTTAATTGACACACTGAAATAAATTTAATATGATTATGATGGAATAACGTGTGTGACGAGCTGAGAGAAGGTTGTGACTCAAAGACAGGATGAAAGCAACTTAGTAAATATATTACAGAAATTTATTACAGAACACTCCTTTATATACAAAATTCAATGCAACAGGAAATTTCCTGTTCAAACCGACACGCATTGCTTAACAATTAACGTTGAGAAAAATACATGTTATTTCTGGTTCTTTTTAGTGCGAGGGAAGAGCGAAGATACAAGCATAATATATACACAAAATGAAATTTGTTACTATGTACGATCGTGTGACACACGGTTGGTACATGGCTCCCCCCTTAAAAATGACATACTGTACATGTTAAATAGGGCACCCCTGATCTAGAGAGGCGAACTGTAGGCGGGTCATCTGGCAGGAGAAAAGCAGGTTTTAGACGATAAATGGAGACCCAGTCTTCTTTGCCACGAATGTTTAGTAGGAGTGCTTTCGGACTGCGTCGGGTCACAAGGAAAGGGCCCGTGTAAGGGGGCATTAGCGGTGGCTTGCTAGCGTCGTTGCACAGGAAGATGTGCGTTGCAGGGTGCAAGTCTGTTGGTATGTGATGCTTCGCTGGGGGCTTGTAAGTCTGGCGGCATGGAGTAAATTTTCCCACGACGTGACGTATGCGCTGGAGATCGTCGGAGGAGGTTGTAGAAGGAAAAAATTCGGCAGGGATGACCAAGGGGTCGCCATACACCATTTCAGCTGCCGAGACGTCGAGGGCATTTTTAGAAGTGGCCCTTAGTCCCAGGAGGACCCAGGGAAACTGAGTAAACCAGTTGGAATCCTTGCAGCGGGACATCAAAGCTGCTTTGAGGGTGCAATAAAAACGTTCAATCATTCCATTGGCAGCGGGGTTGTAGGCAGTTGTCTGGTGTAGGTTGATGCCCAGGAGATTCGCTAATGATGTCCACAATTGAGAGGTGAAAGTGGTACCCCTGTCATAAGTAATATGCTCAGGGATACCAAATTTTGCAATCCATCCTGAGAGTAAGGCAGACGTACATGAGGCGGACGTTGCAGTTTCCATGGGAATGGCTTCAGGCCAACGAGTGGAGTGGTCAATGACGGTAAACAGGTAACGATGTCCTTGTGATGTGGGTAGGGGGCCTACAACGTCGACGTGATTGTGTGCGAAACGATGCTTGAGGAAAGGTGCCCACTCCTGAATCCGTGTGTCGATGTACTTTGGAAGTTTGGCAAAAAGTACAGGCGCGGACCCAATCCTTAGCATCCTTAGAAATGCCGTGCCAAATGAACTTGGTCTTCAGCAGCTGTGCTGTAGAACGGCACGAGGGATGTGAAAGGCCGTGAATGAAATCAAACACCTGCCGGCGCATTGGAGCAGGAATCCAAGGTCGCGGTCTACCAGTGCTGACGTCACAGAGGAGGGTGGTGTTGAAGTCTTCGAGTGGGAAGTCTTCCCAACGGAGGGACATTGCAGGATGTCCTACATGCTTGATACTCTGGATTCTGTCGTTGGGCTTCAGCCAAGGCGTTGTAATCCAATCCCAATTGAATGGCAGCCAACGCGTTTCTTGACAGGGCATCGGCAACGTGATTAATTTTCCCAGGGACGTATTGAAGGGTGCAATTGTATTCAGCCATGGCGGAGAGATGCCAGCGTTGACGGGCGGACCAGGCGTCAGACTGTCGAGTGAAGGCGTGCACCAGAGGCATGTGGTCTGTGGGAATGACGAAGGTCGTACTTTCTAAGAAATGGCGAAAGTGACGGACAGCCAAATGCACCGCCAGCAATTCTCGATCGAAGGTAGAATAACCCGATTCTACCTTGGACAGTTTTCTGCTGAAGAAGGCCATTGAGCGGGGCGAGCCGTTGACCACCTGCTCGAGTACTGCACCAATAGCGACGTCGCTGGCATAGGTGGAGAGAAGGAGAGGGGCATGTGGGATAGGAAAAGTGAGAGCCGCAGCAGTTAATAGGGCCTTCTTTGCATTGCAGAAGGCCGCTTCTTGAAGGGGGCCTCACTTCAGGTCCTTTGGTTTGCCCTTGAGGGAGGCGTAGAGGTGAGCAAGAGTGGCGGCAATGGCTGCCAGAAAACGGTGATAATAGTGGATCATGCCCAAGAATTCCTGCAGAGGTTTGACAGTTCAGGGCGCAGGGAAGTCCTGAACGGGTGCTACCTTCTGAGGGAGGGGATGGACTCCTTCAGGAGTGATGCGGTGCCCGAAGAACGACACTTCTTTGGCGCCAAAGGTACACTTGTCGTACCAGACTACAAGGCCATTTTGTTGCAGGCGGTCGAGCCCGATGCGCAGATGATGGAGGTGTTCCTCTTTTGAGGAGGAGAACACAAGTATGTCGTCCACATAACATACACAGAAGGGGAGGTCCCCTAGGGTGCCATCCATGAGACGTTGAAACGTGGCCCCAGCATTACGAAGGCCAAAACAGCAGTAATTGAGGGTGTATGTACCAAACGGAGTGTTGATAGGCACCTGATAATACCCCTTCAGGAGGTCGAGCGTAGAGAAAACCTTCGCTTTGTGGAGGAAAGAGGTCCCGTCGGCAATATTTGGGAGGGGGTAGTGATTCGGTTCTGTTTGCATGTTCAGGAGCCTGTAATCCCCGCACGGACAGAGAGAGTCGTCTTTCTTCAGAAAGGGTGACGACCATGGGCTGGAGGCCTTTTGGCAAAGGCCCATTTCCTCCATTTCGTAGAACGTCTGTTTGGCAGCTGCCAATCTTTCTGGTGCTAGAAGTCTGAATTTTGCGAAGAGGGGGGGTCCCGTCGTCTTGATATGGGGATAAATACCGTGCTTTGCAGAAGCCGTTGGCGTTTGGCGAAGTTCTGGACGGAAAACTTCCGGGTACGACGTGAGGAGGTGAGCTTAGTCATCTGTGGGTGCGCTGATGTGGAGAGCGAGGTCGGAGGGGGCGGGTTGAAGAGGTGTCGACAAGTACGAGTCTGCGTTGACCAATCGTCGGTGGGCGACATCGACCAGAAGGTGGAAATGAGAGAGGAAATCCGCACCGAGGATTGGCAATGTGATGTCAGCAACTAAAAACTTACAATTAAATTTACCGTTTCCAAACGATAATGTGAGGTTCTCGTAACCATAGGTGGGTATCGCAGATCCGTTGGCAGCTACCAAGCAGACGTAGACAGACTACGTCGTGTCCTGAAGAGTTCCCTTGGCAAGAGAGAACGACAAGCACCCGTGTCTACCAAAAATCGTACGCCCGTTCCTGCATCATGTAAAAAGAAAAGATTAGAAACACAGGAGGCCACCGCCACGAGCGATGGCCTACTTACACGTTTTTTGGCCACTGACAATCCTTGGCGCATTTCTCCGCGGTTGCCCCAAATCTGTAGTGGTAGTAGCTAAACTGCGGAGGATGGGAGGTAGTAAGTGTAGAAGTCGTTGGTTGGGGCGCGAGCGAGTAGTGGGTGGTGGGTGGCTTTGTCGCTGCTTTCGCACGTCACGGGGTAGGCATGTATGTAATACGGCATTCACGTCGGCTTCGGTTGACGTTGAGTAGGCATCCTCTTCGTCAGGAGTGGAGTCGTTGATGGAGGTTTGAAATGGCTTTCCGTAAGGGCGTTGGCTTTGCTCATGAAGTCCTTTATGGGTAAACTATCGACATCGGGTATGGCAGCGCTTACAGATTCGGGTAAACGGCGTATCCAAAGGGCACAAAGTAAGTTCACCTCACGAGGAGAGCCGTCTGCGGCAGGTTGCAGGCGAGCGATACTGGTCATTTCCCTGAGGTCAAGCGAAGCCCTTTGGTCCCCCAATGGTTGTTGAGAGAGCTGAAAAAGCCTTGCTATACGGGGGCTGGCGACAGCGAGTACTGCTGCAGATGGTATGTTTTGAGGGCGTCATACGCTATTGAGGTGTCTCCTTGTTCACAAAGCCAGTCGGATATTTCCGGGAAAGTGTCCTCAGGTATCGCCGCAAGAACATAATCTGCTTTGGTTGAGCGAGTCATGCCCTTGATGCGAAAGTGGACTTCTGCATGCTGAAACCAAGCAAACGCCTCTCCACTGGCGAGTGACGAAAGTTTCAATGGGGCAGCCGCAGCGCCAATTTCCGTAGAGTCTGCCATAGTACCAAGGGGCAATGGGGGGTGGAAGGCAGGAGGATCGAGTCGACTTCCGCGGTCACCAATGTGACGAGTCGAGAGAAGGTTGTGACTCAAAGACAGGATGAAAGCAACTGAGTAACTTTATTACAGAACACTCCTTTATATACAAAAACTCAATGCAACAGGAAATTTCCTGTTCAAACCGACACGCATCGGTTAACAGTTAACGGTGAGAAAACCATACATGTTATTTCAGGTTCTTTTTAGTGCGAGGATAAAGCGAAGATACAAGCATAATATATACACAAAAGGAAATGTCGTTACTATGTATGATCGTGTGACACACGGTTGGTACACGTGTAATGTTCTGAGCAGTGCAAATAGTAAAAAAAAAATATTACATGTTTAATGTAACGTTTGACATTCTTTTTACAATTATCAGAAATACTTTTTTTCTTTCAAAGAAAAATATTTGCGAACAAGAAAATGTTATTCGTAGGTCATAAATACTGGGAGCTTTCAAGATCCCTAACTTGAGTAGATAAATCCTTTAGTAGGCAGGTAGGCATTACCACGTATTTAGACCTAATTTTAGAATGCAAATTATTTATATTTTAATAGCAAATCGCTTTTCGGATCAAATATGATGTTATCGCCCAAAAGTCCATATAAGTCTTTTTGTTTCAATATATATATATATATATATATATATATATATATATATATATATATATAGGCTATATGTATATATATATATATATATATATATATATATATATATATATATATATACTTAATTTTGTTTGTATAACAAAAAGTAATATAAATTTAATTCCAGGCTATTGACAAAATATTCTGTTTCGGTTATTATAGTAATTAGTATCAAATTATGTTATACCCTGGATTGTCTATGACTATTTTTGCTTTTTATATTTCTTTTAAGGATGTTTAATTAATTTATAATGCAAAACTTAATAAGGCAAACTGAGATTTAGAAGAATTTTTTTTTTCAGTCATTATCGTAAGGTACAGATACCTGATTGTTGATCAGCCCTCGAGCAAGGAACAAGGGAATAGTTGAGGGCTTACTTCACAAATTGGGTAAGCCATTGTATGATTAAAGCCCTCTCGTTAATTAACCTTGTATAGGGAGGGGAAAATAATTAAGATATCCTTGAGCTTCCTGGTAATTTAAAAAAAAAGCATTTATGATAAAATCTCTCGAGTTTTCTGTGGGTATAAACAATTTTCTTCAACTTACTAGTCCTGATTTAGTAGATTTAACCTTTTACTGGTTTCATGATTCCTTCTAATAATAGGAAGCGTACAACACAATATATGTAATTATCTATATAGCTCTCTCTCAATATCTATTATTCCAGGTCTCTATGTATCCATGTATCGATTAATATATCTATATAAACTTGTATATATATTTTTCTATGTTATTCCCGCTTGCCATTCCTCCATCATTTAAATTTGTTTAAATATCTTTGTATTTTTTACCTATATACATATTCTTAGGAAAAATAAGTAAAATATATTCATCTAATTCAGTAAACTCCTAATATTCTAATTTCACCTCAAAGAAAGGAGGAATTAATCGAGTTACATCTCTTAAAGAGGAAAGATTATGTCAGACCTTCGAAGGATTAACCCAAGAATGACCTTCCCGTAATAGGAATCGTTAGAAAGGAATCCGAGGACGTGAGTTTCACCAGATAGTCAGATGTGAATCTGAAACTAGGATTGCAGATTTTGAAAATTAGATTTATTTTTCAATAGATAGTTGATGGTTCTTTAGCAGATTTTTATCTTTAAGTGTGAGAGCCAGAATGCTTGCTTGCTTGCTTGCTTTTTTTTCCATTAGATATTTAAATTGGAAACCGGAAAATCCGGTTTTACGAATTAACTTGACTGTTCTTGGAAAGCCTTTATGAAGCCTGAGAGAACTTGCCATGGTTCGTATATCCTAAAAACTAATTTAGCCTGAGAAGATGAGCATTCAGAGCTTTTATTTCGAGAACGATTGCAAACATATGCATAAGCGCACTCTCTCTCTCTCTCTCTCTCTCTCTCTCTCTCTCTCTCTCTCTCTCTCAAGTTACTTTACCTTAGGCTATTCTGCTCTCAATCTCTTTACTATAGTTTCCTTTGTGTGTTATAATACTTCAAGAACTTGAAATGTCTGACTTCCTCCACAGCTTCATCTCCAATCTGCATGTTTATTAGAGGTCTCTCTCTCTCTCTCTCTCTCTCTCTCTCTCTCTCTCTCTCTCTCTCTCTCTCTCTCTCTCTCTCTCTCGTAAGTTATATATGTTATGATTTCCAAAGGCATAATAATTTAGAAGGAATTAAGACATCACGACACTGGCTGTCTTCTCTGATGTTTTAAAGTGACTATACGTCTTCATAGTCCATAAAAGTGACTACACGTCTTCATTGTCAATAAAAGTGTTAACCATGATATTCGATTTAGTTTAGTTTAGGCCTTTCTCCCTGTTAATTTCAGTAGATATATAATTCTAATTGTTGAATATCTTACTACTTACTGAAGAGATGAATTTCCTATTGCATAATTTTCTGTAAATAATTTTACAACCTTTGATATGACAAAATTTTGCAAAACAAAATGATTAGTTATTGAAATTATTATTCCAACCGCTATAATTATTTTTCAGATAATTGTTATAAACAGATTATCATAGTTTCATATTCCCACCACCATCTATCGAAAATTTAACCATGGCTGTTTAGGTATTTTCTTAATCAGGATTTCAGTCAAGCATCATACATATCAAAGATATACCTCCAATTTACACGTTATGAGAGGATTTCGAAACATACTAGTAACATTGAAATATTTTTTATATATAAAGAAAAGCACGCAAACACTTACTGTACATGCACATATATGTGTGTATATATCTTTATAGGTATATATATGGATATGAGCATGTACATAAACTATATATATGATGGTATATAAGTAAGCTATGTATATACAAACAAAAAACTATCATATATGTATATATGTAATTTATTTATTTATTTATCCATATGCATCAATGTAAGTACTTAAGCTACATAAATAATTATATTTAAATATGTAAATACAGACTATACAACGATATATATATATATATATATATATATATATATATATATATACATATATATATATATATATATATATACACACACACACACACACATACGCACACGCACACACATATTTATATATATACGGGTTCAAGACAATTTGTTTTCATGATAGAGTGCCAGATTTTTTTTAATGTAACTGAAAAAAATATTTTCCACTGATATTAATATCCCTTTAAATAACAAATTGTAGGCAAAGGATTTTGTGCACGCTTATTTCATTTGAATTCGTTGTCCATTTATAAATTTTTTCCTATGTTACTGAGCTCATAACAAAACGATTTCCTTTTGCTTATATATTTGTGTATATATATATGTATATGTATATATATAATGTATGTATATATATACACTATGTCTATATATGCGTGTGTGGTATGTGTGAGGCTCTTTTAAAGAGTTCAGCATTGTAATTGGTTTTGTCTACTACTCTTTGTGGATGTGTGATATATTTCAATCGCTGGTGGTTTAAGAAAAAAAGGAAAAAGGAATATTGAATGCAATGGTCACGTAAATTATGTGGATTTTCTAAAACTAAGATTTTGGATATAATTGGTAATTAATGAAGGTTTAGCTGACACATACTACAAAAGAATTATGAAATCATGATCGGTACTAAGACACAAACTACTATATACTATATAGTCAATCGTAAGGAAAGCGTGTTATATCTGAAGTCGTATTTTATGACGTTTATTGCCTGCCAAATATAATCTTGGTAATAGGTTTTTTCATAACAAAAGTTTGAGATAATTTTGATTTTACTTTTCATTTACGTATATATGTAAATAAAGTATCCCTTTTATATAAAAAAGCACAAAAGATAATGAACCAAATAAACCTCTTGCTGTAATGAGTAATTCCAGGAAATATTTTTAAAGAAAATATATAGCATCACTTTTTTGTTCTCTTTTTATTGAAAGTTTTTCTGGACTTGTAACCGTAAGCTTATGGGAAACGAATACAGCATGCCACTTAAAATAGCCCAAGGCATCCTTTTATTTAACGGTTGGAATATGAACCTAGAACTTTGCTGTTTTTTTAATTTTAAATATATATATATATATATATATATATGTATACACATATATGTATATATCTATATCTAATATATATATATATATATATATATATCTATATATATATATATATATATATATATATATCTATATATATATATATACGTATACATATACAAACACACACATATATATATATATATATATATATATATATATATATATATATATATATATATATGTATATGATAAATTTTGCACATTTTTACGTGTTTTTTCATATTCAAATAAGCCATATATATTTTTGATACATTAATGTCTGGATTCTCTTAACGACCTCGGGATCAGAGCCCCAGGCGAAATCACACAAAGACAAGAGCTTGGCTCCGGCCGGGAAACGAACCCTGGTCGGCAAGCTTGTATAGACATTGACTAAGCCACTTGGCCAAGTGGCTTAGTCAATGTCTATACAAGCTTGCCGACCAGGGTTCGTTTCCCGGCCGGAGCCAAGCTCTTGTCTTTGTGTGATTTCGCCTGGGGCTCTGATCCCGAGGTGGTTAAGAGAATCCAGACATTAATGTATCAAAAATATATATGGCTTATTTGAATATATATGTATATATACACCTTTAAACTCATTGGAAAACTTTATTTTTCTTTTTCTATATAACGAGAATTAAATTATATATATATATGTATATATATATATATATATATATATATATATATATATATATATATATATATATATATATGTATGTATACACATATATGTATATGATATATATACATATACAATTCCATGTATATATCTATCTATCTATCTATATATATATATATATATATATATATATATATATATATATATATATATATATATATATACGTATACAAATACACACACACATATATATATATATATTTATATATATATATATATATATATATATATATATATATATATATATACAGTATATACACTTTTAAACTCAGTGGAAAAGTTTATTTTTCTTGTTCAATTTAATGAGAATTGAATTATATGAAGGTTATTTATTTCCATATCTGTGAGTCTCACAGATGGGGAATCTTGCATTTATTGGTGGGATCCTTTTAAAAGTTGCGTAAGCATAATTTATGTATTTCTTAAATGAAGAAAAAACTGGCAACATTGTAACGATTTTGATGGTTTATATCTGAATCTATTTTATTACACATAAACAATCATTACCAAAATTCTCAAATACAGTGCAATTGCAGTTAGAATAAAAACCTCGTCTTATTTATATTTGCTTGAATCTTCATTATCTATATCATTATTAAATTCTTAAGTAAAGCATAATGGTAGTGGGGATAAAAGAATAAGAGTTTTTTCAGGTATTTAGACTGGTATTATTTATATTAGTACTATTTTTGTTTTCAAATACAATGTAATGTATATAAGAAAATAAAATCTAGCATTGGTATTAGTTGTTTGGACCTTCATTATTCAATTCCTAACCGGTAATTTTCTAACACACTATAATATTAGACTAAAAACCTGGTACTGGTTCTGGATGCAATGACGTTCAATATTGATTCCGTTACTAAAATTTTTTAGTATGTTGTAATGTCAATTTGTTTAAAACCTTACCTTAATTTTAAAAGCCTAGGTCTTCATTATTTACTTAAAGCGAGCTTGTTTTTGTTAACTTCAAAGCGCATATGCAGTGTTTCCCAACATGCTCATGTGAGAATGGTGCTGTCATTTCTTTTGTGAAGATACTTAACATACTATGTTTCAGAGACGAGTCAGTATTCAGAATTACAAGTGAACCAATTCCTATGTTAACAATGGAAATTTAAAAAAAAAAAAAGAGAAAGACAAAGAAGGCTTACCTGACAACCACTTATTTAGTTTAAAATGAGCGAACCTCCAGGCGCTTGTTAAGCTAAATCATTGGTATTCTCTAATTTCTTCAGGAGAGCCAAATGTTTAGGATATACCCAGAGTACGAGCCACATAAGCCATAAGGAAATATATATATATATATATATATATATATATATATATATATATATATATATGTGTGTGTGTGTGTGTGTGTGTGTGTGTGTGTGTGTGTGCGTGTGAGTGCGTGTGTGTGTAAAATATGTGTTCGTGTGAGAGATCTAAATTTAATGTTTTGTGGGTTTCCAAAGACACGTATTTATAAATTAAAACAAGTAACCAACCTTATTAATAAATAAATACTATTAAAATTCTTGGATTTACTAATATAAAAGTCAAAATGAATATAGTAACTTCATTTAATTTTGAAATGACCAAGCTATTTTTTCTCTTCCTCTTTCTCCAAGCTGTACTTGTAATTTGACCCAGCTATTCTTTTTAGGATATCCTAATGACTGTTAGTGACTATTTCTCATGTTTCCTCTTCGCAATATTTATAGTTGAAAATGTAGAATGTGCAAAAAAAATAGCGCATTACTTTATGTGCAGTCTGCTTCAAAACTGGGTAGTTTATATCAGGGGCAGTATACCAGAAATTTTCCTCACCTGATTTTAAAATCGCCTTTAGCGTTTTATATCCCTACAGATCAACGATCTGAACCTACCGGAGAATGATCGGGGCAAAGTTATTGGGTACAGAAATTTAGATTGAAACACACATTAAATGGAGTGTCAATAAAAGTAAATAAGTCCTTGTTTTTCATTGCCTCAAACTCCTTTCCCAATTCTTTCAATGCATTCTTGAAAGTGGCATACCTGAAACATTTCTGGATTGCCATGTGTGGCTTTCCTAAGGTTTGGAAAATGCACAAAATGTCTGTCCGGTATGAAAAGTGATGTGATCTTGTTTTGAAATGCTTTGACTCCACCCACTATTGCAACTGCTGTGTGCCCCTTTCATGTAACTAATTTTAGTGCATTTAGGTGGCAGGCTAGATCAGTTGGAAAAGACAGTTTCCTTATCCACTCAGGATTCTAAAGTTCAGGTTCAACTTTTTCTTTGCTTGCAGTGATCTCACGATTTTGAAGCAGGAGACACAAGAATCCTTCAAGCACTCTGCCTAGAGCTAATCATCTCACTTCATTAAGCATAACTAAGCATCTCCGTCTTATTCAGCCAGAAGTTCACAAAATTGACGACGATTCAATGTCCTTGAATAAAAGAGTTACCACCCGAACAACCAGCTGCATTACAATTTGAAGTTAACGATCATTGGATTTTGTCACAAGTGCCTCCTAGTGAATTATACAATGGCATATGGCAAAATTTGGAATTTCCTTTTCCTTCCTCATTAATCACATGCGATCCTTTTCTTTGTCTCTCATGTTGGGGACACCAGCAGGACACACACACAAACCATGTTAGACCAATTTAGGTTTTTGTCAGAAAAAACCAAATAGTGCAGTCATAAACGTCTTCTCCTCTAGCTTGGTCATATAGTGGTAATAGGAACTATAAATTGTACCCAAATGCATATCTGTGCAGCATCACAAATATCTGTGGTATCGTTCAATGCATTGTTAAATCATTAAAATGCTGACGGATTACTGATATCTTCAGTCCTCGTCATTATGGTTGTGCCTGATATGATTTGTTTGGAAAAATAATTGTATCCTTATTATTAAAACAACAATACATTTTCTCTGCTGATGCCAAAACACATTTTTTAACAATCTCTGCATCTGTAAAAGGTTTCTTATGTTTGCGAAGATCCATGCAATCATATGTTAACTCTGTAAAATTCTCTGCAACATATGAAATGTAAAGAATTGCAAGGGCCACTATATTCTGTTCATTTTCATCTGATAAAAATAAATAAACATCAAGATCAGGATTACTCAGTCATGATTACTTGAAAGTCAATGACTTTGTTATGAGGTAAAAATATGGCTCTCCACTTACAATAAATTTTTTTCTTTTTTAAGTTAATTCAATTTCATGCAACCCTGATAGAGTAATCGATATTTCAGAGTTCATGTCTTTAGCTAGATGAACATATTCCTATTAACAATCTTAATAAAAGATGAGTGATACGGCAAAAGGATGAAATTTATATGTAGCACTTTGGAATTTTTCTTTGATCACTGATGAATTCTCTACATTTCTCTTTCTCTCCTGCGAGCCGCCAATCTGGTCATTGCCAGCTGCCATTGACTCGCAAGCCGCGCAATGAAGACCACTGAGCTAAATGTAGGTATATTAATTCTATTAAACCTCAAAATCATTGTTTTTCGTTATCAACGTTTCACGAGGATATATTCATACCAATGTAAGTCATAACAAAACATAATTTGCAAATTCTTAAAGTGAGAAACCCGCTAAACTGACAGGCCTTTTATCAAAGTTCATGGTTGAAAATTAAGAAGTTTAAAAATTAAGTTTAAAGGTAAAGTAACGGGTTTGTAAACCATTTCCAACTTTTTAGAGGATGCTTCGTCACTTGCTGTAAGTTGTGGATCACAAGTTGCCGTCATCTTTTATCGCCCTTTTTGAGAAATTACCAAAAGTTTACAACTTTCGTGAGGTTCAAAAGTGGTTGGAGGGAAATCTTGGTAAAATTTGCTACGGTCAAAAAAGAGCAGCCTGGGTCGCACGCCTCTTTCTAATATCATTATTAGCAGTTTCTTGTTATAATTTTATTCATAGTTTTAATAGTTGTTAAGATAATTAACTGGGAATAGCATTCTGCCATGACTAGGGGATCTTTTTACATTTGCTTTCAAACACTTAACTATTTTTCAAAATACTTTGAAAACCTACTCCTAATCCTCTTAAGTATTTTTTTTAAGATACATCGTCCCACTGTCCTTTCCAAAGTAAGCAGTTTCTAATTTCCTAACTCCATCCACGAGTTGGTAGGATGAATTAAAGAAAATAATTTTTGGTTATACCCACGTAAATTTTGTTTACTCTTTTGTACTGGTGCCAATGACCTTGAATGTCAGGATGCCTAAAAACCTAAAATTAATCATTCAATTACTACAGTAGTAAAACTGAAACTCCATTATCACACGCACATACTCACAAACCCATAAGTTCCTTTGCATGCTGCGACATCACCATCCTTATGAGCCTATAGGTCTACCTGCTTATTCATCAGAAGCCTTTGTCTGGCCCTCCCCGGTCCTGGCTTGGGTGGAGAGGGTCTTGGGTGCTGATCGTATGTATAAATGGCTAGTCTCTAGAGGATTGTCCTCCTAGCTAGGGCAATATCACTGTCCTTTACCTCTGCCATTCACGAGTGGCCTGTAAAATATGTCATGCATATGTATATATGTGTGTGTGTGTACGTACGTACGTATGTATGTATGTGTGTGTGTGAACGAGCATAAGTATTTGTGTATTGAAGATTGAATGCTTACAGAAATATATATGAATATAATAAATCATCTTTTAAACCAAAAAATGGAAGTAGGATAGAAATGAGATTTTACTTGGGAGAAAGGCTGGCTATTAGTTCAATGGGCGGAAGTAAGAATTGGTATATACTGGAAAATATTTTTGAGAGAGAGAGAGAGAGAGAGAGAGAGAGAGAGAGAGAGAGAGAGAGAGAGAGAGAGAGAGAGAGAGAGAGAGAGAGAGAGAGAGAGAGAGTCTTTCAATGGAATAAACTTTAAAAGAGACGCATGATTCATTAGAAAAAAGAATTAAACATTTGTGATTCAAACTAAAGAACAACGAACTTGTCACCATTTGCTTTTTGCAACATTTGTATTTTAAAATACGGTATCTAAAAATGATAAGTGTATTTCAAACTTTGTTATTTTTTTGTTTCATTCAACCTTAGATATTAGATTGAAACGTTGTTATGAATATCACCCGCTACAAAAAATAGGCAAAGACCTTTTGTTAAAATTTATGCCTTTTTGTTGATTTCCCAAAGATACCAGTAATATATACTGTATATCAAGTTCGGTGTATATATAGTTCGTGTATATATATAAATAAATATATATATATATATATATATATATATATACATAGTCTTGCTTTTCCAACTAGGGTTGTAGCGTATCCAGTAATAATAATGATAATAGTAATAATAATGGTGATAATAATACTAGTAATAATAATAATAGAATATAATATGTGTGTCTTCCCTACCACCAATTCTGTTCAAAATCTCTGCAATGAAAGTGTCACTGAAAGATCTGGAAGATGGTGTCAAGGTGTGAGGAGAAATAGTGAAAACTGAAGGGTTCTCTGATAACAAGGTAGTTGCATTTAGCAGAAAAATTTGTTCACGGAGGAGGATGAATAAGATAAACATGATATCAGGTAAGTATGGCATTAAAATAGACATATAAGACCAAGGTAATAAGAATTGGAAGAAGACAAGGACCTCTAATAAACATGCAGATTAGAGATGAAGCTGTGGAGAAGGTCAGTCATTTCAAGTTCTTGGGAAATATAACACACGAAGGAAAGTATAGAAAAGAGATTGAGAGCAGAATAGCCCTGGGTAAGGTAGCTTTAGAGAGAGAGAGAGAGAGAGAGAGAGAGAGAGAGAGAGAGAGAGAGAGAGAGCTTTAATAAACATGCAGATTGGAGATGAAGCTGTGGAGGAAGTCAGTCATTTCAAGTTCTTGAAGTATTATAACACACGAAGGAAACTATAGTAAAGAGATTGAGAGCAGAATAGCCCAAGGTAAGGTAACTCGAGTTAGAGAGAGAGAGAGAGAGAGAGAGAGAGAGAGAGAGAGAGAGAGAGAGAGAGAGAGAGAGAGAAACGAACATCAAAGGGAAAACTTAAAATGGATGTGAAGAAAAGTTTTGTACGGTTCTGAAACATGGACTATAAAAGCAACACACAAGAAACATATGGAAGTATTTGAAATGTGGATATAGAGGAGGATGCTGAGTGTATGTGGCAGAGACCAAAAGACAAATGTTGACGTACTAAGAATAGTTGAAGAAGAGAGAACCCTAATTACAACAATAAAGAGAAGGCAGAAAAACTGGATAGGGAACCTTTTAAGAGGAGACAGGTTACTGAAGGACATTATAGAAGGTAAATTTGACGGATGAAAACACTGAGGAAGGAAAAGGAAGTCAATGCTAGATGACCTGAGGGGAGGGAGAAGTTACCAAGAACTAAAGGAGGTGGCCATAAATAGAGAATTGTTGAGGGCCACTAATCCATGTAAGGACCTGCTTTTATTCAGAGCATTATATTAGTTGTAGTGGTAGAGTGTGTATATATACATGCATACATACATACATACATACATACATACATACACACACATATATATTATATACTGTATACTGTATACAACTCTGTGTATATATATATATATATATATATATATATATATATATATATATATATATATATATATATATATATATTAGTACTATATGTTTAAAGTTGAATATATTGCAACGCATATTAATATCTTTAAATACAATTTTAATTTGAGATTAGAACTAATATAAAAATATCCTCTAGGATCATTAATTACTTGAATAGTTTTAATTTTATTTTGTGTCCATATCCAGAAAGCTAAGAGAGGAAATAACGTTTTTAATATTTCTAACCCGAACAGTTTCTTTGCAGCAGCATTTATAATGTCACAAAATATGTTTTCTGCGTGCGGCTTCGTCCACAAATTAAGAGATCGGAGACAAGGACAAATAATTTTTTTAAATTTTCTACTACATAAACATCATTATGATGATTTTTATTAGGTTATGTACAAGAATAGTTTTCATTATTATTTGCTTATAATTTGTTGTTAAACAGTACATCGTTATTTTAATCAAGAAAACCTAATTTTATTTGTTTATGCTCTCTCTCTCTCTCTCTCTCTCTCTCTCTCTCTCTCTCTCTCTCTCTCTCTCGCATTTCACAACCTTCGTTAAGCTCGTTGAAGATCACCTTACATGTGTATGGTTCGGTGAAAATGTAACAATGAACCAGAACTCCATTCGAATAGGTCTCTCTTCCTCTTTGGTAGAAATTCTCGCAATGTTATATGTTACCAAGCTGCCTTTCATTACTGATAGAAAGGAGAACGTAAGCGTGTAATTTTGGCTGCTTCATCAACATGAACAGCTGTAAAGTCAAGAGAATATCTTTGCAGTAAAATTTATCCGGAAAACACAATTTTAAGGTCTTTTGAAAAACGTTTCTACATTTGATGAGCATCCAGAAAGGTCTGTTCACTAAGAATCATACGGTTACCCACGTTAACTATTTAATCACTGTTTTATTGATTCTGTTTATAAATACCCACAAAAATTCTAATAAACACTTATTACTCTTGCTTGAGGACACACCCGTGCACAGTATTGTATTTATTTCCTTATTTCCTTTCCTCACTTGGCTATTTTCCATGTTGGAGCCCTTGAGCTTATAGCATCCTGCTTTTCAAGATAAGGTTGTAGCTTAGCTAGTAATAATGATAATAATAATAATAATAATAATAATAATTAGTAACGTTTGTAAATTGTTGGTCTATTTGAAAAGTAGGGGAATGTATATCTAAAATGTAGTTTATTCTACTAATACCAAAAAATTACAAAATAACATATACGAGGGGCGTTCATTACTGATTTCCACTGACCAACATCCAACAGACATAGACAGACAAAGCTTGGAACAGTTATTATTCTTTCTTTACTTAGGGACCAACTAGGATTATGTATTTTTCCAATCGTTTTATGCAAGTTTAGATACCTTGTTTGTAAAATTCGGTGGGTTGAGCCTCTTTGGAAATCTGTGTCCCATCATCTGGAAAGGTGTTCCCCTCTAAAATGACTTCATGGTTGGAAAGAAGTGGAAGTCAGATGGGGCCAGGTCAAGAGAATAAGGGGGGTGTGGAAGAATTTCATAGCCACAAGAGTGTGCTTCTGTCTGGGCAATAAGCGAGTTTTGGACTGGAGCATTGTGTTGCAGGAGTCTGACTCCTGTGGTCAGCACTCCGCCCCTTTTGAGTTTGATGGATTCTCGCAATTTACACAGTAGTGAATTATAGCAAGCCCCAGTAATTGTGTACACTTGGCCAGAAAATCCGTTATCAATAC
>NC_090728.1:157652923-157660423 GCF_036898095.1 Palaemon carinicauda | reverse complement strand
ATATCCCAGAGAATTTACCGAAGGTACCCAGAATTCTAACTCCTGGAGCGAATATCCCTCAACATTCTAAGAAGGGATATCGAATAAGGACGTAATGGCACACCTCATAGCAATCTGCACCCCAGATAGAGTTTACGTTCGAGGAGGTGTGGCAAAAATAAAAGGGGGGCCCTTCAAAGGCCATCCCCGTTCCCTACTACTATCGATAGTACAACAGCTCCATCCCCTTTGATAGTGGCCATTCCTTGTAGCATTGAGCATAGGCTGTTACAGATACAGTACTACGGGAGGGAACTGAAGATCTCTTCTGCAGAAGAGATGGGTGGGTCCATCAGGACGACATGGCTATCTCACCCAAAAATAGATTTTTCGCTTCGCTCAAAATCCGTTTTTTGGGCTCAAGCCATGTCGTGCTGATGGAAGCATACCAAAGCATTAATGTATCTGTGGATTTTTCATCAGTGCCTAAACCTTATATCAACCTTTTCAATGGTCATACTGACCATATGAGACTTGTGACAATACCGTTATATGTCATCATCACTAATCATAAACAATGTTAGTGCTTCCTGCCTCCTACAGGGAAGAGTCATCTAGACAGTTGAAAAGGGATTTCAAGGTTAACATAAATAGTATGACCAAACTTAAGTATCCACTGAATATACAAATAGTCTCAAGTTGTATATTTGGTCAAAAAGACATAAGTGTCTCTTATGTCTAACCTTAAATGCATACAAATATGAAGGATGCATTCTAAGCAAATAAAAAGTCTGGCATGTATAGATACAATTGTCTGGCGAAGATGGACGCACTACATTCAAATAGACATTTATTCTAAATAAATGACTGCAAGAGATAGTTAGCAAAACGAATGTAGTTTGACAATGGGATTATACCTGAAAAAAGTACAGGAATCGTATTTCTTTCTTGAAGGAATGAAGTCAAGAAATGCCACTCTAGATTGAAGAGAAGGTAAAAGATAACCGCTCTTCATAAAACCTGTACTGGTTACCATTAACTGCCCTATGTACTTTGTACACCGGCACTAGAGCTATCTGTATAATTCCACACCTGGGATTTTAGAACAGAGCTAGTGCTACCATGGTAACACATAAATAAAAGAAGGCATACTTATTAAGGATGACTTCCTCTCCCCTTAATTGACAGTCCCAGTCAATTATCTGTTCATCGTAGAATAAACGGCAGAGTAAATAAATTACCTGACGTCACCACATATTGCTTCAGATCATGGACTAGCAAAGCATAGTGTTTGTAGAACATCCTGGATGATTCCTATCCAGAACATGTCCGAGGACAAGTGAGGACCCAAACCAAAAAATGTATCACAAAACATTAGGGGGCAGGTTTTAAAACACTACCTGCCGCCACTACAAAGTGTTTCAGTTCATGCACTTGTTTTGCGTAGTGTTTGTAAAACACCCTGTATGATTTCCATCCAGTGTATGAACGAAGACGCTCAAAGTCCATGTACTGAAAGAAATTCAGTGATGAAGCAATCTTTCTCGGATCATGACCTGCGGGAGTACTGTCAGGATCCGCTCTACGAATAAAGTAGGTGAGCTTCGCCCTTAGTTGATTTAAAGATAAATTTAATCCCGAAGTTTCTCCTCTAAAGAGCTGACCTCCCCTGAAGTCTGAAGTTCTACGAAGATAGACCTTAGACATAGAGAGACATCTTCCTTCAGAGGACAGATTCTCCAGGGACCCCACCTCTTAGTGGGTAGCTCGTTTTTAGCGAGAAATGATGGATCAGGGAAGAGATTGAGTTCTCCTAAATCTGTGAACTGGATGTGGCCCTCATCTCTCGATAGAGCCACTATTTCACTAACTCTAGCCCCAGAGGCTATTGCGAACAGGAAAATAACCTTTTGGGTTAGATCCTTAAGAGAACAATCTTCATTGTTCACCGATGAGGCATAATGTAAGACCTTGTCCAAAGACCAAGAGATGGGCTTTGGTGGTGCTGCAGGTCTAAGTCTAGCACATGCTTTCGGAATCTTGTTAAAGATTTCATTTGCCAGATCCACTTGGAAGGCATATAGGAGAGGTCTAGTCAAGGCCGATTTGCACGTATTTATCGTATTGGCCGCCAACCCCTGGCTATGAAGGTGGACAAAGGACAGACAGAAGTTCATAGAAATTTCTTTCGGTCCTTTTGATTTCACAAACTCCACCCACTTCTTCCAGGAAGACTCATATTGTCTTTTAGTAGACTTAGCCTTGTATTCTTCTAAGAATCCTATATTGCCTTCTGAGATCCCAAACCTTTTTCTAACCGCCAGAGCAAGAAATTCATGAAATGAAGGGTTTGGGTTCTCTGTGATAAACCGAAGGCAGTTAATTTCTGAACTTTCGGAAATATGCCTAGGATCGGAGCTAGGACCGGCCTCATCTAGTCTATCAGACCCATTAGAGGAACCTCGTATGGGGCTATTTAGCGAGGTAGTTTCTTGAAGACGCTCGTGATGAAGAGGTCGAACTGCAGTTCCGGGACTTGTTCCCATTTGGGAGGGAATATGTCTGCGTCCATGGACCATTCCAACTCTATCGCCTTGGACCGTGATAGAGTATCCACCGTCACATCGTGGATCAAATGTAAATGAACTGCTGTTAGGTGCCATCCCTTTAGGAAAAGGATGGGAAACATTACTAAGACTGTACGAGACGTTCGATTGTGACGTCTTAATATCGCTTCGGTGTACCAGCTCAGAGGTAGGGAGTCTGATCTGTGTGGAGGGTGCTTTCCCGCCCACGAAAGGACCAGCAGAGTCCTGGGACTTTCGTGTTTTAACTTTTATCAAAGAAGCGATTAAAGAGGGACCGATCTCAGTCTTTTTTTATCTCTTCAAGCGTTTGATGCATGTTTTCTCCAGGCTCTTAACGCATCTTTCCGATGTGCACTTTGCACTAGGTCTGTCACTATTGCGAACTGGGGAAAGTATAGCACTTTTCCTTGTTGGCATTTTGGGAATCTGATCGATTAGCTGAATCTCCTGACAGACCTCGCGAGCTCCTTTTAACTTCTTGAGAAAAAAAGGAGCTAATCTGATCTGACTGAGGGCTTCGATGGTTTTTTAGCCAACGAAACCCTAGAGCTGGAGAAAGTCGAGACTTCTAGAAGCATATCTTGCATCTGAGATGTCCCAGGAACCGGGTCATCACTATGAAGATACTTAGGACTGTGAGTCTGATACGTATCTATTCCAGGATGAATGTTACTCTCCGTGACATGAATCCTAGGCAGGAGGAAGGGGGGTGGTTGACTGGAAGGTTCCAGAGGACACCTTTCAGGTCTGACAAGACTACGAACACCCTTAGTTGGAACAAGGTCCTTATGTTCAGAAGGATTAACATTCAGAACTTGCAGATTATTGTGAACTTGTTGAGTAGCGACAGGTTCAGAATGACTCAGAGACTTCTTGAGTCCTTCTTGTGAACACAAAATAGCCTTCCCTGGGACTCGATGAGCCGTAGCTTTCTTACTACCTGTATGCTCTATAGCTCTCAGGTATACTCCTCCAGGAGGGTTTTGAAGTGTAGGAGAAGGTAAGGAGATAATAGTAGGGACATTTCTGTTCCCCATCAATGGCTCATCTTGAATAGGCTCTGGACCGAAGGATCGAAGGTCCTGCGATCCTGAGGGAATGTTCCTCCTAGCCGAAGCGTCTTTATGCTTCGAACTACCAGTAGGTTTAGACTTTTGACCATCTGCCTGTAGCATCTTGGTCACTAGAATAATGGGCTGTTGTTGAGCAGCCCAGATATTTCCAGTATTTTCGATCTTCTTTTTAGGTTGGGGACCCACAACCACAGGAGATTTTCTCTTTGAGGGAATGCCCCATTTTTGGGGAAGACTTATGTTTTCCATGGCGGCATTCTTAATTACTTCCTTCATGACCTCTTGTGGGAAGATGTCTTTACCCCAAATGTTGGAAGATATTAGCTTCCTTGTTTCGTGTTTCACCGTTGCAGCAGCAAACACAAACTCTCTACATGCTCTCCTAGCCTTCACAAAGGCGTAAAGGTCCTTTACCAATGTAGCCATATGCATTTTGGCTAAGACCATGAGCATGTCTGGGGTGTTCTCGTAAGTTGAACACAACTCTATGTAGTTTTGTAGAGAAAGGGATGTCGCCAGTCTCTCCTTTGACTCGTGCTCATTAAACAAGAGCAAATCGGACAATTTAGGGAGACATACATTAAATTGTCGGCTTGTGACATCCTTGTCTAATTTTCCTACTGAAAATGTCAAATGGACTTCCTTCCAATCCTTTTCCTGTCCGGGAAAAGCTGGTGACAAAGGCTTGCACTCATCGAGTGTGGGACATGACTCACCCTCCTCTACAGCTTTGGTAACGGAAGTAAATGCCTTCCCCATAAAGGGGAAGGAGAGTGAAGCAGGAGCAAGAAAGGAAGAGTGTATGTTATTCAGTGAGAAAACCGTCGTCTATGAATAACCCGCCTTCTTCAGATTATCTGAAAGGATAGTCTGTGCCTTATCATGATCAAGAATCATGACCTCCTTTTGTTCCGTTTTTTTCCTTGTCTTTGGTTCGAACCTCAGTCGAACCCAACAATTAGGGAAAACCTCAGAGCTTGGCCAAAATTGGATTTTGTCCAAGGGAACAGTACCTATTTTCTCTGAAATGAAGAGATTGCCATTTGAAATCGACATCAGCTCCGCAAACCTCCAGGGATTGGTTAAGGAGCATGAAGGAAGGTCATGATTCATGGGTCGTTTAACTGACCCGTGGGAAGCAACAAGAGGAGCTTTACGAGGTTCTATCTTGTGTTTTACTTCCCGCTTTTTGCTTTGTTTACTAAAGCTCTCTATCTGATTCTTCAGTTGGATACAAAATTGTACCACATTATCCCATAGAGGGGTAAAAAATGAAGATGTTGACATCGATGGCTCTTTAGCCAGCAAAGGCGGAGGAAAGTCCGATACAACATATTTCTCTTCTACCTTAGGGCACTTCTTGTCCTCGATCCCAAAGGTTTTCTCGCCATCAGGGAACGTAGTTGACTCCTGAGGCACTACTATTTCTTCACTTAGCTCTGGAAATAATAGCTTACGCATCCTATCATTAGGTAGGAAAGGTCCCGGAGAGATCTTTTGGAAGCCTCTCACCCAGTTACGTAATTTATACTGTGCTATATCCTTAGTCTCTGTAGACTTGGGATTATCAAAACCTTCAGACATCAATGTCCAGCATATATTGCAACCCTGTGGGTTCCAATAATGTAGGGATCCGGAAATAATATTGCAGGGGGCATGTAACCTGCAAGTATTATGACCGTAAAAGTCCTTACCCTTGGCTCTGCAGTGGACTGCCGTAAAAGGTATCTGGTGTTCCATCTGTAAAGAAAGGAAAACCAAATGAGTATATAATGGATTATTACTTTAATAATCAACATGTAAATGTCATCTAAAACAGAATAGCTTAGGATAGAAGCTATAAAGGGATAGTAGGAGATACATACCTGTATACCTCCGCGAGCAAATGCTGCTACCTCCCCTCAGTATTAACTTACATGGAGCTTTCTCTGTGAGAAAATCCAAGTAGAAGGGTTACTTACCCTTAGGGGTAGAGAAGTATCAATTAACTATCCCAAAAGTGTTAATACTGTGGGGTCAGGATGACTGATATCAAATCAGCTATTGAAGAAATTATTCCTTCAATATATAAACGGTATCAGCATAACACTCGCTGGAGGATACCCAAGGTAAGTTAGGAAAAACTACTGTAACATGGTACTGTAGTTTCTAAATTGCAAAAGTGTACATTGCAACATATCGACTACTGTACCTATGACATGCAGTCTTATCATTATGCTGCCTACAAGGCAGCATATGACAGCAGGGTCCATCTAGCACTAGATGGAACAGAAAAATAAAGACATATAAATGAACATCCTACTCGGGTCATTTGCTGTAGTCTTCCTACTATATTAAATCATAGAGTTTCCTGATCAGGGAGACTCAAAGAAAAAGGGGCTGTACCCTTTACAGGATAAGAGTGTATTACTCATGCCTGAAATATTTAATATTGCAGGATAATCCTAAAACTGATTTCTAATCAGGATATTGAAGAAATCATATTCATTCAATATAGGATTAGGCTCAGCAATTGCCCGAATTAGGTATCCAAAATATATTGGAAAAAACCACTAGTATAAGAAATATAGTAGTTTTCTATCCACAGTATATTCTATACTGAGATATACTGGCTATCTGTATTACCTATACAGCAGTATATCCGGCATGTTGCCGGTCTGGCTAGGATATGTCTGCATACCTTGCAGACCTAGCGAGACAGAGAGAGAGACAGTATGGAAAAAAGGGCTATCCTTTACTGTAACTATATACAGTAATTAAGGAAGAAAAGTCTAATAGACTACCTTTTTACCGAAAGGAGGTTCTAATAGAAGGGGAGAATGTAACATTCAGGCTTCTATATAGCTACAGTACTGTTGCCAGCAACCCGCCGACAGTACTGATACAGTCGGCGCGCCGCGTTGCCGGTCCTGCTGACAGCATACAGGCAACAGAACCTATAGCTACAGTCCAAGGGAGGACTGAGAACCTCGGTGACAGAAGGGACTAACCACTCACAGCCGTCATGGGCGCCACTGCCGTCCAGGCCGGCAACTGGTGACAGTCCATGATTGTCGGCAGCCATCTTGGTTGCCGGCCAGGCCAGCAAAAGGCTATCATGCAGACAACCGCCGACAACGTCGGCAGTCGCTGACAACGTCGGCAGTCGCCGACAACGTCGGTAGCCGCCGGCAAAGTCGGCAGCTGCCGACAGTCCATGACTGTCGGCAGCCATCTTGGTTGTCGGCCAGGCCGGCAAAAAGGGTTATCATGCCGACAACTGCCGGCAACGACGGTAGCCGCCGACAAAGTCGGCAGCTGCCGACAGTCCATGATCCATCTTGGTTGTCGGCCAGGCCGGCAGGCGGCAGTATGCCCTGCCGTCAGCCAGGATGAGAGAGGTAGTCTGGCTGCATCCAGCACTCTACCGTTAAGGAAAGAATGCAGGATATCAGCCTAAAAGGCAATGGATAAACCATTAAAAAGGGGTGAGGGGAAGGGGAAAAGGGTCCTGTAACAATTGTGAAAGGAACTGTCAAACTTGACAGTCCTAGCACCTATAAAAGGAACTCTTTCTGTATGGTATCGACAGAATCTGGGTGCTAGGAGAGACTCAGTTCTCCAACCCAGAGACTGCCGACACAGTAAGGGGAGGGGGCGACACTGCGCCTCCTCCCACAAAGAGAAACAGGATTCCAGTGCCACGTTATCTTAGGCTAAAAGGGGGGTACTTTCAGCCCAAGGAACTGTGGCACAGGACAAGCCTTTAGTCGCAAGGAGAAATGGTATACTACCAAAACCAAAGCGACTATGGAGGACTAACCTCCATTGTCGGTAACCCTGTCGAAAGGTCAACGACATAAGACTAAATACTCTGAGAT
>NC_090728.1:157610423-157650423 GCF_036898095.1 Palaemon carinicauda | reverse complement strand
ATAAAAAGGGATTTACAAAATAAAAATAAGAAATAAAAAAAAAATAAATAAATAAACCATTCATCTCAACAAGAAAAATCTGTATTGAGGCGATTATCATAAGCGGGTAAAATCCACTTTAAAAACCCGAAGCACATCAATATTCAGGTACTGAAAAGACGTAGAAATTTTTTGGCCAGTGACAGAATACCACCGGGTATATATATATATATATATATATATATATATATATATATATATATATATATATATATATATATATACATATATATATATATACATATATATATATATATATATATATATATATATATATATATATATATATATATATATATATATTTAGCGGTGTATATTTGCACCGACTCACAGGGGTGTCCTTTTAGCTCGGAAAGGCTTTTGATACCTGATTGGTCGGAAGTATTTTTGTCCGAACTTCATTGTTCTAAAAAAATTGCCAAGTAATATGAATCAAAACTTATTTATTAACCTATATTTCTCCATCAGATATATGTTTTGTTGATAAACATTGTGAAAGAATAAATATATTTTACAGTATTGTCATTGTAAGTCTAAATTTAATAACACAATCCGCCGAAGTCAACGACAGCAGCTTATTTTCGGATGCACGCTTTGTAATTTTGTAATTTTTTACATATTTTAACACAAATTGGGATAAATTACACTCGGGATAAGTTAAACATGTTATTATAAACTTTCTTTGAATACTAGAATTTACCAAAAATTATGGAATTAATAAAACCCGATATTTGTGAAAACTTATCTGGAGGTAAACAATCCCTTCTTACTGTCACAGACGCATTTTTTTTTCTTCCTGAATATAGTTCGGCCTATTCCTTTCAGTTTAAATAGTCTTGCATTGTCTCTCTTTTTAATAGCTTGATTAGTATTTTCCCACGTTCCTGTTCCTGACCTAATATCTACCTATTGTCCCTTCTTTCATGTATGGGATATCCGCACTAAGATTCCTTATGTTTTGTACCTCACGTCAGTATGTAAATAATAACAACATAAATTTTATGCTGTATAGCAAGTATAGCATATTCTGTTAACTTGTTCAGTAGCTCACATTATATCAAAAGGAAATTAAGCTTTTTTTTTTCTTTTTTTTTCCGCCTCTACACTATTTTAATGAGACTAGCACGCGCTTCCCTTCAAGCCAACACTTTACACAGGGGATAAGAAATAAGGAATTGTAGTGCGGATATCCCATATATGAAAGAAGGGATATCAGGGAAAATAGATACTAAGCAAAATATAACGGAGAGAGGCAATGCAAGACTATTTAAACAGAAAGGAATAGGCCGAACTATATTACGAAAAAAACTGCGTCTATGACAGTCAAAAGGGATTGTTTTCCCGCCAGGCCGTTGCAGGCAGTTCTTTAACCTCCCCATAGGTTTTCACAAATATCGGGTTTTATTGATTCCATGTTTTTGGTAAATTCTGGTATTCAAAGAAAGTTTATGATAACATGTTCAACTTATGCTGAGTGTAATTTATCCCAATTTGTGTTAAAATATGTGGAAAATGACAAAATCACAAAGCATGCATCCGAAAATAAGCTGCTGTTGTTGACTTCGGTGGATTGTTATTAAATTTAGATTTACCTTGACGATACTTTATGATATATTTATTCTTTTACATTGTTTATTGACAAAACATATCTGACGGAGAAATATAGGTTAGTAAATAAGTTTTGATTCACATTACTTGGTAATTATTTGAGAACAATGAAGGTGTTCGGACAAAAGTACTTCCGACCAATCAGGTATCAGGAACCTTAACGAGCTAAAAGGGCACCCCTGTGAGTCGGTGCAAATATGCACCGCTAAAAGAAATAGAACATATATATATATATATATATATATATATATATATATATATATATATATATATATATACACATATATAATTAGCTCTCGTCATTAGTCTACTGTAGAACAAAGGTCTTAGACATGTCTGTTAACTTGCGTCTGTTTATGGCCATTTTTTCCGGTCAACACCTCCAAACCTTCTTAGATCGTCAATCCATCGTCTTTTCTTACTTACCATGCTGATTTTAAAGTTTCTAGTACCCATTCTGTTATTCCTAATGTCTATCTAATGCCTGTCATTCTCATTATCTATCCTGGCAATGTCCATGTCTTTTACTTACATGTTAGAATATCCTCTACTTTAGTTTGCTGTCGTAACCATGTTGTTTTTTTTTCTGTCTCTTCTTGTTATTCCCATCATTATTCTTTCCATAGCTCTTGAGTTGTAACTACCCTATTTTTTAAGGCTTTAGTGAGCCTCCAAGTTTCTGAAGATAATATTGGAAGGAACATCTCATTAAATACTTTTGTTTTCAGAGAAAATGCCATTTTATTTTTGATAATCACATTTTGTTTACTTAAAGCTCTCCATCCCATGCTTACCCCTATTTTAATTTGGGTTTCTTGTCCTGGGGAAACACTGTCTATCCTAAGTTCATATATTTATTAACAATCTCTAAGAGTTCGTCCACAACTTGTAAAAACAGTATATATATATATATATATATATATTTATATATATATATATATATACATATCTATACATATATACACACATATATATATACGTATATATATATATATATATATATATATATATATATATATTTGTATATATACAGTATGTAGTAATAACATATTCCCTAAGCCCGCACTATAATAAATATCGTGTTACTCAAAACCGTTTTTAATGGATTTATGAAAACGGGTATTCGCTATCTTTTGTATTCGTTATATCGATCTATCGTGCGAAAAAAAAAAAAATTTGCATTTCGTGAAATAAGTATTGTTGAATTCAATTCAAATAATAAATAATTTGGTGGTAGATGACATTGATTTCTCATAGATTCTGCCAAAGAACAGGAAATGACTATTTTTCACCTATTTACTTTTACTTTTTTATACGATTCTCAAGTGTGGGTGTATTGAATAAAAACATTTACCTAGATTAGTTTACGGTTGAAACCATAATATATAAATTTGATAAATATATACAAATCCAATTTTTCCCCTTTTTAGTTACAATATTTGTTGTGGAATATATAAATAATTGTATACGTGTTGAATCCAACATGAAAATAGAAACAAAGACAAAATAATTACGGTAACTTAAAAAGAGGAAGATAATTTAAAAAAAAAAAGTTGAAAGAGAAGTTTTAAGAATGAAATTAATTTTGATAAAGTCAACACCCACGGAAAATTCCATTGCATTTGCTTCATGTTTCATCTGACAGAATGAACCCTAACCGCAATAGGAAGTGGCTTAATTATTGGAAGTCCTGCCATTTGGGATGACAGGAATTTTCGTTCGGTCCATTTTTTGGCTTACTCTCTCTCTCTCTCTCTCTCTCTCTCTCTCTCTCTCTCTCTCTCTCTCTCTCTCTCTCTCTCTCTTGTTAAAGATGGGGAACTTTTGTAATTAAGAGTTTTTGGCAACCTAGTATTATCTTGATGTATTTTAGGTTTTAAGTATTGCATATGTGTACAATTATATTAAAATATTTAGTTTTAATAGACTCTAAAGTCAGGTAGAGATAACTATAATTCCTAGTCCAACAACCGAAATAAATACCAAGAAATAAAAGTTCTAATCTTTTATAATGTTAAAAAGAAAAAAAAGTCTCGTCTTGCGCTTTATAAACATGAATATAGTATGAAATTTTATTAACAATACAAAGTCTCTCTAAGCACAAATATATTTTCCAGAGTTTACTATAACGAGGACTTAGTGATAATAATAGAAAAAAATATTAAACAATTTGAAGAAAAATAGTTGGCAATGTCTCTGGTGGAAAAAAAAAAAAACCTTTATATAAATTGTTTTGTTAATGATTAATCCTCGATATCCTCTAATGGCATTTCGTATAATGAGTAATTATATTTAAATATATGGAAGTTCACAAGTCTTTCTTGGCATCTTATGTCTAGCTTTAAAGTCACCATTATTCTGAAATTACCTGTTTTATAAAATCTTTGCATTTGAAAGTTGTATTTTATGTGTGTATATATATATATATTATATATATATAGTTATATATATATATATATATATACATATATGTATGTATGTATATATATATATGTATATATATTTATACATTATATATATATATATATATATATATGTATATATATATATATACTGTATATTGACAGAGAGAGAGAGAGAGAGAGAGAGAGAGAGAGAGAGAGAGAGAGAGAGAGAGAGAGAGAGAGAGAGAGAGAGAGAGAGAGAGAGATAGAGAGTCTTTTCAATAATGGGGCATTAACCATTATCTGGTTGTTTATATTATATATTCATTGACGATATCCGTGTCCGCCATAGGAATTAGTTTAAATTATGCTCATCATATTAATGGCCATGTCGCTTGATGGTAAAAATAAGGACCATAAAATGAGCACGGATTTTTCTTCCCGAACTATTTGCCTTTGAAATCTCGCTTCAAATTTTATCTTATGTTGAATAACGAACTTTATCTGATCCATAATCAGTCCTCATTCTATCGCTTGGTTTAGTTCTGATATAAATCCGAAATTTTAATATTTCTGGGATAATGATGTGTCATTATAAGACACCGGGAAATACTCTCATCCACCTGACGTTTTATAATGATGAAGTTTGTAGGTATAACCATACTCATTTTTAATTTATTTTAGTTTTCGCTTCTACAAACAATATATATATATATATATATATATATATATATATATATATATATATATATATATACATATATATATATATATATATATATATATATATATACTGTATATGTATGTATATATATATATCTATATATATATATATATATATATATATATATATATATATTCTCTCAAGTATTTTTCAAGTGAACTCTAATAATGTTTTCTTCGAAAGACATATTTGTTAAAAACTCAAGCTTTTATAGTGTAAAATAAGTTCATTTGCTGACTGTTCAGACATTACTCTGATTCTTTCTTGTGTACCAACCAGTAGCTTATTGTATCATGTATAATCTTTTGTGCATTTCTATAAAAGACGTTCAATATGTAAATGGTTCTGTTCTGAATTATAAATGAAAATAAGGCATGTGAATAAATTGATTAAAAACTTTATTATTATATGCAATGCCATTTTATGTCAATATTCTCTCTTTTCAGAAATTCTAATACTTAACTTATAAATGTTAATTGTTTAGTACTTATGCAGTCGGCTACCTGATAATTGGAAGTATGGGTGAGCTGACTAGTACAGCTTTGCTGATTATGGGGCTGCGCAAATTCTCTCGCCATATTGAGGTATCCCCACTCAGAAAGGAATATATATATATATATATATATATATATATATATATATATATATATATATATGTATATATATATATATATATATATATATATATATATATATATATATATATGATAAATTTTGAAAATTTAGTCGTGTTTTTTCATATTCAAATAAGCCATATATTTTGATACATTAATGATTGGAATCTCTTATTGATCTAGAAGACAATAGCTTATGACCTGCCGGGAATTGAACCCTGGTCCAGGAAACCACTGGTCATAAGCTATTGTCTTTGGTTTCGCCTGGGGCTCTTATATTGAGATCGATTAGAGAATCCGGGCATGAATGTATTAGAATATATGGCTTATTTGAATATATATATATAGATAGATAGATAGATAGATAGATAGATAGATATATGTATATATGTGTGCATTTGTGTGTTAATGCACGCACTTGTACCGTATGTATGTACTTATGCTTGTGGTTTAATGTATGTATGTATGTGTGTATATATATATATATATATATATATATATATATTTATATATATATATATATTTATATATATAGATATACATATATGTGTGTGTGTATGTGTATATATATCACATACTTACATATACCAAGGCACTTCCCCCAATTTTGGTGGTCAGCCGACATCAAACAAATGAAAAAAAAAGGGGGACCTCTCGTCTCTACGTTCCTCCCAGCCTGACAAGGGACTCAACCGAGTTCAGCTGGTACTGCTAGGGTGCCACAGCCCACCCTCCCCTGTTATCCACCACAGATGAAGCTTCATAACACTGAATCCCCTACTGCTGCTACCTCCGCAGTCATCCAAGGCACCGTAGGAAGCAGCAAGGCCTACCGGAACTGCGTCACAAGGTTGCCATTCATTCCTATTTCTAGCATGCTCTCTTGCCTCTCTCACATCTATTCTCCTATCACCCAGCGCTTTCTTCACTCCATCCATCCACCCATACCTTGGCCTTCCTCTTGTACTTCTCCCATCATATCTTGCATTCATCACCTTCTTTAGCAGACAGCCATTTTCCATTTTCTCAACATGGCCGAAGCACCTCAACACATTCATATCCACTCTAGCTGCTCATCTCAAACACATTCAATTTCTGTCTCTTCGTCACTTTCATTCCCCACAACTCCGATCCATACATCACAGTTGGTACAATTACTCTCTCATACAGAACTCTCTTTACATTTATGCCCAACCCTCTATTTTTTACTACTCCCTTAACTTTCCCCAAACAATTTGCATCCTTCATTCACTCTGACATACATTTGCTTCCACTCCACCCATTGTTGCAACAACAGACATCAAGTACTTAAACTGATCCACCTCCTCATGTAACTCTCCATTCAACATGACATTCAACCTCGCACCACCTTCCCCTTCTCGTACCCCTTACTCTTACCCACATTAACTCTCAACTTCCTTCTCTCACACACCCTTTCAACTTCCTTCTCTCACACACCCTTTCAAATTCTGTCACTAATTGGCCAGACTTCTCTTACGTGTCTGCAACCAGTACAGTATCATACGCAAACAACAACTCGTTTACCTCCCATTCACGGTCATTCTTGTCTACCAGTCTCAATCCTTGCCCAAGCACTCGAGCATTCACCTGTCTCACCACTCCATCAACATACAAGTTGAACAACCACAGCGGCATCGTACATCCCTGTCTCAGCCCCACTCTCACTGGAAACCAATCGCTCACTTCATTTCGTATCCTTACACATGCTTTACTACCTTTGTAGAAACTTTTCACTGCTTGCGACTACCTTCCACCAACTCCATATAACCTCATCACATTCCACATTGCTTCCCTATCAACACTATCATACGCTTTTTCCAGATCCATAAACGCAACATACACATCCTTACCTTTCGCTAAATATTACCTACATATCTGCCTAACTGTAAAATTCTAATTCATACAACCCATACCTCTTCTAAAACCATCATGTACATCTAAGATTGCATTCTTTGTTTTATCCTTAATCCTATTAATCAGGACTCTACCATACACTTCCAATTACACTCAACAAACTAATACCCCTTGAATTACAACACTCATGCACATCTCCCTTACCCTTATATAGTGGTACACTACACGCACAAACCCAATCCACTGGTACCATTGACAACACAAAACACGTATTAAACAATCTCACCAACCAATCAAGTACAGTCACACCCCCTCCCTTCAACATCTCAACTCTCACACCATCCATAACAGATGATTTTCATACTCGCATTTCATCTAGTGATTTACTCACGTCCTCTCTTGTAATCTCTCTCTCATTCTCATCTCCCATCACCGGCACCTCAACACCTGCAACAGCAATTATATCTGCCTCCCTATTATCCTCAACATTCAGCAAACTTTCAAAATATTCCGCCCACCTTTTCCTTGCCTCCTCTCCTTTTAACAATCTTCCATTTCCATCTTACACTGTCTCTTCAATGGTTGAACCAGCCTTCCTTACTCTCTTCACTTCTTTCCAAAACTTCTTATTATCTTCATATGAATGACTCAATCCTTGATCCCATATATATATATATATATATATATATATATATATATATATATATATATATATATATATATATATATATATATGTTATTTTTATTATTATTATTATTATTATTATTATTACTATTATTATTCTTATTAGCTACGCTACAACCCTAGTTAGAAAAGCAGGTTGCTAGAAGCCCAAGGGCTCCAACAGGGAAAATAGCCCAGCGAGGAAAGAAAACAATTAAAAAAATAAATTAAAGACAGTAGCAATATTCACAAAAATATCTCCTTTATAAACTAAAAAAACTTTAACAAAATCCAGAGGAAGTGAAATAAGATAGAATAGTGTGCCTGAGTGTATTGTACCCTCAAGCAAGAGAACTCTAAGCGAAGACAGTGGAAGACAATGGTACAGAAGCTATGACACTCCCCAAGACAAGAGAAAGATTATTTGATTCTGGAGTGGCCTCCTAGAAGAGCTGCTTATCATGGCTAAAGAGTCTCTTCTACCCTTACCAAGAGAAAAGTGGCCCCCTGAACAATGATAATGCAGTTACCCCTTCAGTGAAGAAGATTCTTTGGTAATTTCAGTGTTGCCAGGTGTATGAGGACAGGTGGAGAATATGTAAAGAATAGGCCAGACTAAATGGTGCATGTGTAGGCAAAGAGAAAATAAACCGTAACCAGAGAGAAGAATCCCATGTAGTACTATCTAGCCACTCAAACGAACCCATGACTCTAGCGGTAGTATCTTAACGGATGGCTGGTGCCCTGGCTAACCTGCTACCTATGTATATATCTAATATATATATACATATATATGAGAGAGAGAGAGAGAGAGAGAGAGAGAGAGAGAGAGAGAGAGAGAGAGAGAGAGAGAGAGAGAGAGAGAGAGGGTTTATCTTTCAAAAGTCTTCGACCTGATTCGGCTCAACTTTGAGTTGCAATTAGAGAAAGAGGAAATGCCAGATAGTATCAAAACTTCATCCAAGAATTCTTCCTTATAACTCCGTTGCAACCTTGCACTTAACTTTTTCTGACGGAAAGAAAAATCCATGGCACACAAAATAGTATTTTCCCCATCTCCGAATTTCTGTTAATCTTCAGTCTAAATTTTTTTTTCTATTATTTAAGTCAAGGTGAATAAAAAAAAATCTTATCGATTCATGGTCTTTTCCATGAGGATATGAAGAAAACAGTTTCCAGAGGGCATGTTATTTTTTTATATATCCTTTAAAACACAGTTGAAGGAATATGTGAAAATTTTGCCGGCAGTGTACGCAAAGAAGTCATAAATCGAACTTTCAATTTTGTCTTGGGGAATGGTGATGTTGGATAACGAGCGTGAAACTTATAGCCATAGGTTCCTCCATTAGAACCCAATCTAAAATATCCAAAACTTTTTTTTATAATGGTTTACTTTAAAAGAATGATAATAATAATAAAAAAAAAAATAGACTGGGAGTAAAACCCAATAGTGGTGGATTCTTAAGTATCGTTAACACGAGGTGCCCAGAAATCTTGTAACTAATTTATTGAATTTTTTATTTTTCCTTTCTCGGCACGCTTTCACTCACTAAGGTAGTTTCACAGTCATTTGAATCGTAAGAAATATTTCTTAATCGGTAATCTTATTCACTTAGTAAGTTGAAAATTAAGGAATTGTAAGTAACTTCCGTGGTATCAATGTTTATAAGTATATGAAGCCCGGTAAAAATTAGACATTCTTCTCTATGATTAAATAAAATAAGGTACGTTCAAAATAGACACGTGATTGAAAGATTAACATTTTCATTTAGAACTGCACTGAAAATACGCAAATTTTCTTGTCAACCTCAGAATGAAAATATTATTTTCACATGTTTTATTGATTTTGGGCACTGCATTTTTTATTTACTCTGAAATACTTGAGTCCAATGCCTTTAACTAAAAAAACATGAACTCAGTATCTTAGATAAAATTCTTTTTTCTTTTTCTTTAGATTTGATCATATTTAACATCGTTGGTAAGAAATAACATACATATTGTATGGCATAAAAAAAAAACCGAATTACCGTTATACCCAAATGATTTGAGTATATATTGTTTTACTAATTTAACTTTATTAAAAGGAGAGGACATAATAAATTGGATTATTAAAGGAATTATTTGGAACATTGAAAGAGATTCATTAACCGAATACTCATTTTGAAAAAAAAAAAATATGTCAATACTTTAAATCGAAAATAATAGCTTTATCAAATGAAGGCTGATAACATCATTATCTTGAGTTAGTTTTGGGGATTCCCTAGTCTGAAATGGTGATCACTGAAAATTCTTCTTGGGGAATCTTTGATCTATGTTCAATATTTCCATTGATACGAAAACTCCACTGGTTTCCATCTCAGTCGGTTGCAAAAAAATATTGGTCATAAAAAGTCAGAACTTTTCTTTACAAACTATTTGCCTTTGGAATCTTCAATTCTGATGAAAAATGACGAGCTGGGTCTGTTCCGGAATCAGTCCTCACAACGGTTTTTCTCTGGGTTCGTTTTTATGTAAAACTAATATTCAATTATTTCTTGGATAACAAATTTGTGTTTTTAAATAAAGCAAGGAACTACCCTCATCTATCTGATATTTTATAATGATTCATAATTAGATATGATTATACCAATTTCCATTTTGTTGTAATCTTTGCTTTCATGGATAAATTCGCCCATGTCGTTTCCTTTCCGTTTCATATAAAAAAAATCAAGCTCCCATATTCCATGACAGATTCTTTTTTTTTAGTAATCGTCCTGTTAGTTATTTATTGTTTTGATTTTTTATAGATATAAAGAGACTCTATGTACATGATGCCTTTTTTAACAAAGTTTCATTTTTATGAAGAGATTCTCCCAAATTCAATTTATGTTAACTTTTAATTACGACTGAAATCAGTTGCTCAAGGCTGTCTAAAACTAATTCAGTAACAGTACCATTTCTTTACCATCTATTATAAACCCCCCAAACAGTCACATAAATCTCTTGCATCGTTTTTTGACACTAATTTTAACCTTATAACAAAGAAATTATATAATCAGCAGTGTGTCTTACTGTTATGCGAAAGATCAGTAATCTGACAGAATGGAGATCTTTGGATGTATTCTGATCATACTCCTGCAACAGTAAATGTATTCATAGCTAGCGTTTAAATATGGACATCGATAATGGAAACCCATAATGAACGGCTTGAATCAGAGAGAGAGAGAGAGAGAGATATTATTATCTATTCAAATATTTTTCTCTGAAATTAAGAAATTTTAAACCCTTCTTGCTGTTTATAATGTTTAGATATCAGATGTCATTAAAAAAAGATAACTAAATTCAGATGCAAGTAAGACGAATCATATTCAAGTGTATGATAACCATCATGACTCAGTCTGTATTTCCTCTGTCTTAAGTTGCCATTTCTAAAAGTTCCTTTGTATTTTTTTCTTAAGCGCTATTGCATTGTGGTCTTGCCCCTACATCACTATAACATGGGAACAACGTTGTAAAAGTTTGTATGACACGAGGGAATATGTGATTTTGTACTTGATATTGACCGTTCATCCCTCGTTTAAAAAAGTATGAATAACATAGAACTGAGTAAACACACACATACATATGTAGGTATAAATAGAAACATGCTACACACACACACACACACACACACACATATATATATATATATATATATGTATATATATATATATATATATATATATATATATGTGTGTGTGTGTGTGTGTGTGTGTGTGTGTGTGTGTGTTTTGTATGTGCAGATATTGGTAGTGATCACCAGCTCCGTATTACCACACAGAAATTAAAACTGAAAGCACCCAACAGAAATATAGATAGAATACCTAGGTGTGATACAACTAAGATTCTAGAAGATGAGCACTGAGAAACCTTTACAATTGCATGTACGAATGGAATTGCAGTCTTTGAGTCTTTAAGAGACGAAGAGAAGACAGTTAATGATGAGTGGTGTGATATTAAGAACATATATCACTCACTTGTTCTTGAAGTTTTGGGAAATGCAGTTACAAAGAGAAAACCATGGACATCCAATGATTCTTGGGATACTATAAAAAAGACAAAGATAAACTGATTATTGAAACTTCAAATAATCAATGAAAATTAAAAGGTAGATCAAGCTAAGTATTCCAGTATTGATAGTGAATTTAAAAGAAAAGCCAAGAATGATTTTAGAGAATATTTAATCAGAAAAGTAGATTAGACTGACAAAGCTATGATTTCAGGGAATGGCTATGGTGTAAGAATTGCTCATAGACTTATTATTAAAATCTCTAATGGGGCAAAGAAGAAGCAGCATATACCCATCAAAAAAGAGATGGGTCTGTTATAACAACAGAAGATGAAGAAAGGCAGCGTTGCATGGAACACTTTAGTGAGGCCATGAATAGGAGATATGAAGGGAATAATTTGATTGATATACCTGAAGCTGAGAAATACCTTAATGTGCCCATTAATGAATTCAATGTATATGAAGTCGAAGCTATTATTAAAAAACTAAAGAGATGAAAAACTCCTGGATACGATGGAATAACTGCTGAGATGATATTGGCCGAAAATGAGGTGACTACCAGAATACTTAGGAGATTATTTTGTAGAATGTGTCGTGAAGATGCCAAACTTGGTGGATGGGAGCTAGGACTGTCGATGGAAATGGTAAATAAGGGAGATCAGAGTAATTGCAATAATTACAGAGGCATCACACGTCAGTTGTCCTGAAGATATAATGCTCTCTCTAATGAGATCAGAGAGAAAGATTGATGAAAAGCTGAGTTGTACAAGCAGGATTTAGAAGAGGTTAAAGTTGTATTGACCAAATTTTCATTTTAATACACGGGATATAGCAATGTGTCAAATATAGAAATCCACTTTTGATGGCATTTGTGGACTATGATAAAGCCTTTGATGGTGTGCACCGGCCAATTTCATTGAGAGTCCTACATTATCATGGAGCTCCTCTTAAAGATGTAAATTTTAGTAAGTCTGTTCATGAGCATAGCAAGTGCAATGTTAATGTTAGTGAAGTCCTATCAAGTGAATTCCAGTGAACAGTGGAGTACTCAAAGGAATGTGTTGTCTCCTATGTTGTTTATCCTCCTCATAGATTTTATAATGTATAAAACAGTTGGGGATGGAGAAGAATAGGACTGGATTGATAACAGGAAATTAGCTGACATAGAGGATGCTGATTATGCTGTCCTTATTAGTATAACACCACAATTGCAACACCTGATTACAAGAATGCATGAAATATCACATGAGGCTGGGCTTAATGTTAATAGAAGAAAGACAGAGATGATGAGAATGGAATATGCAATGTAATGATGAAATATCATTGGATGGAGAAAAAATTAATGAGGTGGAAACATTTAAATATTTAGGAACTATTATCTAATACAGGATCTTTAGAATTGGAGTTCAATGAACGATTGAAAAAAGCAAATCATACAATGGCTAGGTTAAGTAAAATTTGGAAGTCAAATCGCCTGAAATTATACATAAAAATCAGGCTATATATCAGTGTAGTGAGATTGGTTTTGCTGTATGGACATGCGTCGTGGTATGGCAATGAAACAATATCCAACAAATTTTATAGGTATATGAAGAATTATGGGAGTTGAATGGCAGGATAGGATTAGAAATGAAATTATAAGAAAGATTGCCTTAGTGCCTTATGTGGATGAGATGATGGTGAGGGGTAGATGGAAATGGTTTAGGTATGTTGTTTGCACTCCCCAAGAGATTAGTTCACCAAACTTTTAACTGGGCTCCACAAGGGACTCTGGAGATGATCCGGATCTGGATTTCCTTTTTTTGGCATTTCAAAGATAACGTCACAATAGATTGACTGATTTTGACGAAATTTCCACCACCGCAAGATTTTAGGCCATGGACGACTTCATTAACTTTTGGTGGTCATAAATATCTGATTGCAGTTGTTTACAATATCGGTATTATTGCTATTAATATTTACCAAATATTTTATAAGTTATTCATAGGGAACCAATATAATTTTTGTGTAGCAACTTTAATTGCTTCAGACCTTCATGTAGATGCCGAATAAAAACATCTGCCACATAATATCGATTGAAAAGTTGTTCTGAAACATGTTACCGTTTTTTTATCTCATATTTAAAAGATCATCATTAATTATTCATCCTATGCTTAAACTACACGGCAAATGTGTGGAAACATTTATTCCAGGGGATTTACTGTTTTAAAACAGATATATTGACGTAAAAGAGTGTTATTACGGTCACCAACCCATAAAAGATGATAACTAATCAATGTAAAATTACGGTCGCCTGTATTTCACTGAAATACGGTTGAGAACAGTATATTTTTTACGGAGAATTTCCGATTAAAATTACGGTTTTATCTAAGAGTGTGGTCTTTATTAAACTGTGTCACCTTCTACTGTTTGAGTCTACAAATCACATTCCATAGGTATTAAGAAAATGTTTGTCGTAATTATTATTATTAGTATACTGTAGAAAAGTTTAATTCGTTAGACGTAACTAAATTTTTGTTTATGGTCCGTAAAAATGAACTAAACAAGCAGTAAAAAAGTTGTTAAATGCAAAGGAATTCATGAAAATGCAGTATCCCATGAAATTCAAAGTGGGATAGAAAATAAAAACAACAAAAGGAAGAAAGGTAAGGACGTCACGACAGCGAATTTGCATATGCTGTTCCCAGAAACTTAAGAAATTTCAGGTAAGTAGTATAATACGCAAAGCAACAGGAACGAACCAAAATGCACGAGCCAAGAGTAGGAGATGAAGAAAGCTTTTATCCGAAGGGAGGCGAGATCCTCATTCTTCATCATAAAAGGCATTAAAGGCTACACATAGAGATGTGCGGATGATAGAAGGTAGAACAGCACCGGGGAAATCAATCACGGTATGTTGTGGAATATGGATCCTATTCTTACAATGTAGGGGATGGCACGAGGAAGATCATAATTTTGAAGATTTATAGAAACATGTGTTCAGTGCTAACGTTATACCGTTGGATATATAGAGGGTTTTCTTGTTTGATTTCGTATTATAATTTCATTACACACACACACACACACACACACACATATATATATATATATATATATATATATATATATATATATATATATATATACACACACATATGTATAGTTTACAGTCTGATGATGTTGGATATTCTTGCGGTATGGCTCTTCCATTTGCCTGTGCATGTACCGAGTAGTCTCGAATATTCCATACACATTCTCTTTTCTAACACATCTCTGTCAACGCTAGATATAGTATATTTCTCAGTTTTAGTTAAATGAGAAGCTATTGTAATCGTTCAATTGTTATTTAGCTCATGTTGTGAAAGCAAAATAGATTCTTCAGTTATAGCAAGCAGCTTCTATAGAGAAGGACACAACGAAATTAAGTCAGTGGTCTGTAGTCTTAGATATACCCATGAGCTTCAATTAATACGTTATGTCCGTTGTGCCTTTTGAAGAAATTAGGTTCTGGTTGCGTAAGGAAATGTCCCCTGAACAATATATGAGCCTCTTGTTTTCTGGGTAATTGCAACCGTGCTCGTAAGGGATGACGGAAAGGAAAAATGATAGCACCATTATTACACAGTGGTATGTGAGAATCACTAAACTGCCGGTATGTTAGTGGTTTGTTTAAAGAGAAAAGACCTGAATTTGTCATTAGTGAGTCCGACAAAAAAGGAAGCACCAAGTGAGGCGGAGGAGTTAAGATTTTGGGAACAGAGAAAGGAGTAACACTTGGAACGTCAGATATATTCCAGTAACAGTTTATTGAGTATTAATATTCTACCTTATTGTTTTATAGAAAAAATTAAATGTGGTAGGGGCCTAATTGTGTTATGTGTGTTTACATGGGTCAGGAATGAAAATTCAAGAAAGTAAAGAAGGCATTTTAAAAAGAATTGGGAGATGTCAGTATTTATTTTTTTGGAGAACTTGATGGGGTAGATATTCAAATATACAGGAGTATTCGTTAGAAAGATGCCATTGTTAGTATGTATGAAGATAGAAAGATTCTTGCTCACATTTCTTTAGAAATAAAAAAGGGTAAAGATATTTATTTTATGAAGAATAATATGTATAACTATATATAAGAAATCGAAAACCAGGAGAGAAGGCGTTTGATAATTATTATCTAATTTCAAAGTAGATGGAGAAGTATCACATGGAAGAAGTTTATAATAAGGTGGCCATTCGCTGTAATCAGCAGTTATAGTTCTTTTCGTCTGTTCTCAGTAGGGAAATAACTTCTAGAAAGAAAGAAAATTTTGAATATGTCGATATACAATAACTGGGTCACAAGTTATTCTCCCCCAAAGGGATTGTGGATATTATATTAGGAGCATCATTATGAAAATGGGATAACGTTATTTTTCAGTTATACAGGTTTTTGAAGATTGTTCAAATGTACAGAATTGGTCAAAACGTGTGTAGACAGAGTTTGTAGGTTAAGGTGGATGCGGAGAGAAATAGAATTGATGCATTTAATAAAGTAGGAAATAAATAGAATTGTATGGACAAGAGCAGATGTTCATATGTACAGAAGAATTGATAGGGTTACCAAGGGAGATAAAATAGAAAAAAAAATATTAGTACAGAAAATATGGCGGTAAACATGAACAAAAAACCAGAAAAAGATACTACATTTAATATAAATGTATTCAAAGTAACATTTTATGTTCATATGTACAAGAGAATTGATGTGGTAACCAAGAAGTTAAAATTGAAAAAGGTTACTAGTACAAAAAGACAAATGGGGTAAATATGTACGGAAAATAATTAGGATACGAAATCGTGTTATAGAGAAATATTGCAGGGTAAAGTTAATGAGAAGATGGACTAAAGACTAAAATGTGGTCGGAAGTGACTTGGTAGGTTGATGTAGAAAACATTTGAAAATTTTACGATTAGAGAAATAGATGTGAAGGTTGTAAGAGTGTACTTGGATATTTTCAATTTTAGAATGCATATGGAAGTAACGAGTGATGACGTAAGGACCTCAAGGGAAATGAAAAGTCATTAGAGAACATAAGATGACTATATAATTGAAATCTTGTGGTCTGGTAAGAGAAAGAAACTAGTAACAAATATGATGAATGGATTAAGACAGGAGAATAGGGGTAATTTAGATAAGGATTATCATATATAGTTAATATCTTCGGTTTTATATCTAGATTGATTGATTGATTGATTCAAGGTTTTCAGGCATCCTGACATCTAAGGTCATTGACGCCAAGAGCAAAACTTTTTACAGTAGAGGAATGTTTGGAAACTGGATGAACATACTATGAAATAAAGGGAGGGGAAATTATTTGTATATATATATATATATATATATATATATATATATATATATATATAGAAATAAATTTCTACCTCATACTTGGGATCGAACGCTAGCCCCTTCTAATGAAAGGCCAGGTCGAAGCCAACCATGCCACGAGAGCCCATAAAAGGAAATCTGAACCTAACCCTAATCTAGCTGTCCGAGGATTTACCTGGTGAGACATCAGTCTCTTTACCAGCGAGTTTTACCAGATTTCCCCGGGCCACCACGTGACACAATTGGTAGTAATTCATTCAAATTACCCCTAATGAGTCAATATGGATAAATATCAACACAACATCGTGTTCAAATAGAAATAAATTTCTACCTCATACTTGGGATCGAACGCTAGCCCCTTCTAATGAAAGGCCAGGTCGAAACCGGGGAAATCTGGTAAAACTCGCTGGTAAAGAGACTGATGTCTCACCAGGTAAATCCTCGGACAGCTAGATTAGGGTCAGGTTCAGATTTCCTTTTATGGGCTCTCGTGGCATGGTTGGTTTCGACCTGGCCTTTCATTAGAAGGGGCTAGCGTTCGATCCCAAGTATGAGGTAGAAATTTATTTCTATTTGAACACGATGTTGTGTTGATATTTATCCATATTGACTCATTAGGGGTAATTTGAATGAATTACTACCAATTGTGTCACGTGGTGGCCCGGGGAAATCTGGTAAAACTCGCTGGTAAAGAGACTGATGTCTCACCAGGTAAATCCTCGGACAGCTAGATTAGGGTCAGGTTCAGATTTCCTTTTATGGGCTCTCGTGGCATGGTTGGTTTCGACCTGGCCTTTCATTAGAAGGGGCTAGCGTTCGATCCCAAGTATGAGGTAGAAATTTATTTCTATTTGAACACGATGTTGTGTTGATATTTATCCATATTGACTCATTAGGGGTAATTTGAATGAATTACTACCAATTGTGTCACGTGGTGGCCCGGGGAAATCTGGTAAAACTCGCTGGTAAAGAGACTGATGTCTCACCAGGTAAATCCTCGGACAGCTAGATTAGGGTCAGGTTCAGATTTCCTTTTATGGGCTCTCGTGGCATGGTTGGTTTCGACCTGGCCTTTCATTAGAAGGGGCTAGCGTTCGATCCCAAGTATGAGGTAGAAATTTATTTCTATTTGAACACGATGTTGTGTTGATATTTATCCATATATATATATATATATATATATATATATATATATATATATATATATATATATACATAAATAAAGGTATGTGATATTGATCATATGTTGCTGAAAGTCAGGATGTAAATATTTTTTTTTTTTATGATGGAATCAAAGATTGTGTTAGATTACAGTATGTGAGAAGTTAGATAAAGTGTTTGGCAAGATTTTTTTCTTTTTTAGGTGGACTGTGGAGAATCTGACGTTTGTTGATGATACAGCTCTGATCGAGGAATAGTGAGATCCTAGAGAAGTATTGTTAACAAGTTTTTAATTGCTATGGTAAGGATGAAGAATTTTAACATGAATGACGAAAGATTATCTACAGATTCTATGTAGACTGTAGAAGGAGTATAAAAGGATGTTAAGAGACGTTGAGCACCGATGTTGGAAAGCATGTAGGAGCTGATTATACCAGTGAAAGAAAATGGTTCATGGTGACATAGTATATGGTCAGCTTAAGATTCATATCAAGAGAATTATGGTTATTTGAACGTGTAAGATTATCATAATAAGATATATCAAGGTTTTTTGAGGTGTCTACCTCGTGTGAAAACATTTGTAGATTGATGGAAAAATATACGTCAGAAGTAATGACTAAAAAGAGAAGCACTAGAAATTGATAGACAGATGGGGGGAATGTTAAAATTTGGGAATGTCCTGGATATCCAAAATGTTTTAATGCTTTCAAATTAAAGGTGAATGGACCAGTATGTGGAGTATGCTTTAATACACCGACGTGGAGAATTGTGGGTGGCATTGGGGTTTTGTATTTGCTTTGTTTTAGGAAGCTAATCTAAGATTCAGTGGTTACAATAATCAAGTATGGAGTAATAATCAGAACGGAATAATGTTTAACCTTATAATGGCAGTCAGCTTATTGATTTAGTAACCAATTTTACAGAAACACAAAAACTAATTTTCTTATTCAGTAAATAATGAATAATGACCAAATATGGGGAAAAGAATTATTATGCTTTTACATACACCGGCAATGCTGTAAAACCTCTTGTTACATTAAGGGAAAATTGTTTCTCAACCCCCAGGAACTAGGGCGTCAACTTCAAGGGATTTTGTAATGCAAACGAGCCTTTACGGAATTTAGAGCCAGGCTAATTGATTATTTATTTAATTCAATACTCCATATAAAAGAAACAAAATTATTTATTTTGCCACATTTTAGATAAAAGCATTTAACCGCTTTGATATCAAATCTATTCAAACTTACTTCAAAGAACTTGATGTAACAAGGGAATGATACAATGGATCCATTTCAATTTGTTTTGAATATTGTGGATTTTGAACCATTGTTTGTTTCAATACCTCAGCAGATTGATGAATTATTTGAAAGTATAAAGGTCACTGCAAAATATAGCTAAAACATATTACAGTAGTTACTTATTACAGAAAACCCGTGAGAGAAAACAGTAGGCTGTTAATATAATAACTATGACCGAGAGTTGATCAGGAATAACTATTAATACTAGATTTGTGTCCGCTCTATAACGAAGAAAAGTAAACAAAAAATAATTTAATGAGAAGGATTGTTTTTAATGGTCCCGAGGCTTAAACGCTTGAAGAATGTAGTCTCTGTCTTGGAGCTGCCTCCAATTCCATTAGCCGAGATCATTGATGGTAATCAGGGTAGACGGAAATTCATGGTGGTTGATATTTCTATTTTATCAAAGATATAAGCTTTCATCGTCTTTGCAATGGAAGATGTAATTTAAGAGGGTTGAAGTTGTATGAAAGTTTCAATTGTTTAATTTTCGTATATTTATGAATAAGTAAAATTAGTTAAATAATGAAGAAAAAATGATATTAAAAATTAAATGTATGCACTATTTACTTCAGTTTATAATAAATTAACCGCTTATTATCTTTTCATAGTGTAGGTTGCTAGATGTTTTTAATGTCATTTCAATTATTGTAGCTTTGTCAACATCCACGTCAACATACTTTGGTTGAAACTTAATTTTGTCTATGTGGCTGTTACGTAGACTTTCACAGATATATATATTAATATTTTTCCCTCTGTAATGACAAACAAAAGTGGATACTACTCTACTATATTACTGATAACTACAAAGTTTAAAGAATTAAGAAGCTAACCTACCTCAGAACTTGTATTCATCATAAGGAGGACATTGGATACATAAATCTTTAATGTTAAGAAAATTTGAATAATGATCTATGCTGTTTTACAAAACCTTTGGTTCCCATACAAAATTATGAATCGGGTTGATCAACAATGTATTTAAGAGTGTTTCAACTGAAGCAATATTGCTTTTTACAAAAGGCATGTAAAGTATATCAAAATTAAATGAACAATACTTATTGATTCTATCGATTCAAAAGACAAATCATCCGTATTTATCACGTGCTAATCTTATCCACATCTTTTATAAATGAGTAAAAATAAGAAATTGCTAGATATTCACTGAGTGATAAGTGTCAGAGAGAAATGAGTAAAAAGAAGAAATGCTGGATGTTCACCGAGTGATAAATATCAAAGAAAAATAGAAGGTTTGATTAGTAGCATCGTAATGTATTCACCCCAAAAGAGGAATAATATGATGTATTTTCTGTATGTGTAGGTATAAATTCCCTGACAAAAGAACGAAAGAATTAAAAGTAAATTGATGTAATGAAACAATCTCCAACAGATTTAGGAGATTTGATAACAAAGCCCTCAAAAGAATACTGGGAGTTAAATGGCAGGTCATGATTAGAAATGAAATTATAAGGTAGATTACTCGAGTGCCACATGTAGATGAGATCATAGTGAAGGGTAGATGGAGATGGTTTGGGCATGCTCTTCGCACTCCCCAAGAAAGATGAGTTCACCAAATATTAAACTGGGCTCCACAAGGCACTAGAAGAGTTGGAAGACCCAGACCTACATGGCTGAGGACTATGAAGCTTTAAGTAGGGTATGATGAATGGAGAAGTATTGATTTAAAAGCTTTAGATAGAGACGATTGGCAAAATCAAACCTAGGGCCTATGCGTTAATAAGAGTAGGAGGTGATGATGATGATGATGATGATGATGTAATTTCAGCAGGAAGGAAGAGCCCTTACCTTTTTTTATGACGGTGAGTCAGTAACTCTGCTATCGAAATCTTTAATATACAGGAGTGAATAAAATATATTTATTTAATCTGACAAGATGTGTTTAATATACAAGGTTGAAGTCTGTACTAGAGTTGCCTTGCCTGTGATTAATATCTGGTGAAGGTTGAGTTCTGAAATATTTATTTAATAAAAATATATAAACTCGGAATCTTATTTCTTGTGTATATTTTTAGTACCGTGGTTTGTATATTTAGATAGTTTACATAATTGCCAAGAACATACCTTGTTGACAATACAGTTAGCCCTCACTTTTTGTGAGGGTAAGGTAACAGAGACAGGCACGAAAAGCACGATTTCGAGAATATTTGCTTCCCTATGGTGTGATAACTCTTAACCTAACGTAACAACTCGCTGCCTATTGCCTACTTTCGGATGATTATCACACGAACTGCTACCTAAAATAGTTTTTACTTGATTTTTATCACAGTATAAATAGTTTGTAATTAGATGAATGCATATTAGTAAGTGTGCAGTACATGTGCACACTATGTACAGGGCACGGTAAAGTTACAGGGCAGTAGGTAATGCTACAGTACAGTAGCAATAATTTTAACCAGTAGTTATCATACACTTACAGTATAACAACAAAATAATGTTGCTCCTGTCTATTGATACTGATACTCTAGTGTATATTACTGTAATATATGTACAGTACTATGATTATAGTACATTTTAACTGTACTGTAGGTGTTCGCTGTTTTCGATCGGACATGACTACATGACAACTCGCCCAGTGTTACCAGATAGGCTAGTCTAAAAATCCCTAAAGCTCGTGATAAAAAATCCCCAGAGCCACGCAAAAATTCCCATTTCCAGAAATATATTTTCTTCTAAAATAGAAATTACTCGCTATACGTCATGTAATTGTAAGTAAACTAATTGCAACAATATAAAAGTTTACTCATATCTGTTTCTTCTTCATAGAAATATGTACATAATATCGTCACCAGTCATCCAAAATCCCCAAATCTAAGGATAAATTCCCAAATGTAGGAATTAATCCCTAAATCTAGGGATAAATCCCCATATCTGGCACCACTGAACTAGCCAAACACGTAGCCTACATTTACAATAAACAATATTATACATTAATGTAATTCTTCACTGTACATTATGTATACAGTTAAGATTACCTAAGTACATATTTTATACAACGACCAATGACCATTTTCGTACAAAGTTCTACGCTGTCTTGAAGCATGACGCAACTCCTGATGAGTAGGCATCGTCTCTTGCGTACTAATTGCAGTGAATCACATATCTACAGTATATTACCCTGTAAATGCAAACAATGACCAGGAATACACTAAGAACTCCTGTATATGAATACATCACTTTATATATATATATATATATATATATATATATATATATATATATATATATATATATATATATATATGATAAATTTTGCAAATTTTTACGTGTTTTTCATATTCAAATAAGCCATATATATTTTTGATACATTAATGTCTGGATTCTCTTAACGACCTCGGGATCAGAGCCCCAGGCGAAATCACACAAAGACAAGAGCTTGGCTCCGGCCGGGAATCGAACCCTGGTCGGCAAGCTTGTATAGACAGTGACTAAGCCACTTGGCCACGAAGAAAGATAAAAGTCAATGACAATTCTTCTGTACTTATACCTGTCGAATTCAGGTATTTTGTACTTAGAATTGAAATCAACCCATCTTCACCATCGTAGCTAATTGGTAGTTTGTTACTTGGCATTCAATTAATGATAAATTTTGCACATTTTTACGTGTTTTTCATATTCAAATAAGCCATATATAATTTTGATACATTAATGTCTGGATTATCTTAACGACCTCGGGATCAGAGCCCCAGGCGAAATCACACAAAGACAAGAGCTTGGCTCCGGCCGGGAATCGAACCCTGGTCGGCAAGCTTGTATAGACAGTGACTAAGCCACTTGGCCACGAAGAAAGATAAAAGTCAATGACAATTCTTCTGTACTTATACCTGTCGAATTCAGGTATTTTGTACTTAGAATTGAAATCAACCCATCTTCACCATCGTAGCTAATTGGTAGTTTGTTACTTGGCATTCAATTAATGATAAATTTTGCACATTTTTACGTGTTTTTCATATTCAAATAAGCCATATATATTTTTGATACATTAATGTCTGGATTCTCTTAACGACCTCGGGATCAGAGCCCCAGGCGAAATCACACAAAGACAAGAGCTTGGCTCCGGCCGGGAATCGAACCCTGGTCGGCAAGCTTGTATAGACAGTGACTAAGCCACTTGGCCACGAAGAAAGATAAAAGTCAATGACAATTCTTCTGTACTTATACCTGTCGAATTCAGGTATTTTGTACTTAGAATTGAAATCAACCCATCTTCACCATCGTAGCTAATTGGTAGTTTGTTACTTGGCATTCAATTAATGATAAATTTTGCACATTTTTACGTGTTTTTCATATTCAAATAAGCCATATATATTTTTGATACATTAATGTCTGGATTCTCTTAACGACCTCGGGATCAGAGCCCCAGGCGAAATCACACAAAGACAAGAGCTTGGCTCCGGCCGGGAATCGAACCCTGGTCGGCAAGCTTGTATAGACAGTGACTAAGCCACTTGGCCACGAAGAAAGATAAAAGTCAATGACAATTCTTCTGTACTTATACCTGTCGAATTCAGGTATTTTGTACTTAGAATTGAAATCAACCCATCTTCACCATCGTAGCTAATTGGTAGTTTGTTACTTGGCCTTCAATTAATGATAAATTTTGCACATTTTTACGTGTTTTTCATATTCAAATAAGCCATATATAATTTTGATACATTAATGTCTGGATTCTCTTAACGACCTCGGGATCAGAGCCCCAGGCGAAATCACACAAAGACAAGAGCTTGGCTCCGGCCGGGAATCGAACCCTGGTCGGCAAGCTTGTATAGACAGTGACTAAGCCACTTGGCCACGAAGAAAGATAAAAGTCAATGACAATTCTTCTGTATATATATATATATATATATATATATATATATATATATATATATATATATATACACACAGGAAAAGATGATTCTGCTCAAAAAGGACCGACGCCGAAGATACACACGCAAAGAGAGACGATGAAAGACTGTTGAGTAGGATTGCCATTTCTGATGTTGAATACGCCCTACATAAATTAACAAAACCTGCTTGAAAAGTGCTAAATCATTTTTAAGATATGACAATGATAAAGCTGGAATTGTTGCAATAAGTCAAAAAGGGAAGAAATACTCGGGAATGCAACCAGTTCATTATCTTTTATACTATCAGCGGGAAAAACACTAAATTTCGTGATGGCGTAAAATAGGGAAACCGTTCCAGATAGTGAAAACGTGTTAAATTCTCTAGAAATGTTCCAGATCTAGAGCGACAGGCGCTGAAATGGCAACTCTGGTGACGAGTCAAGAGTGAGATGGAATGCTGTACGGTTTTGAGAGGGATGTGTCACGAAGCTAGCCAAGTGCAAAGGAGTGGGGCTGTTTGAAATCGTCCTGCTGCGAGAGTATTACTCGCAATTGTTTGAATTTTTATTCATTGGGTTATACTGTTCTCTGTGTTGCAATCAAGCGAAATCACGAGGAATAAGCTTGCATAAAGCGGGAACTGACTGTAGAGCTTATCAATGAGGATGCAGTGGCTATGAGTTTATGAAGCACATCCTTGAACTAACTAGAGTTCCCTGACCGGGTTGAAAATAGGTTTTCAAGAGAGAGAGAGAGAGAGAGAGAGAGAGAGAGAGAGAGAGAGAGAGAGAGAGAGATTGATTGTAATATGATGTTCGTGATTATATACATAGATAAGTAATAGATATTCTAACTTGGCCGTTAAAACAACTTTATATTTTCATTGAATATTTTTTTCTTTTAGTACAAGACAAATATTCAGTGGTAAATCTAAATATGTCGGCTATCTCAGGAACTATTAAAGGGAAAAGACTTGAGAAGCCTCAATCTTAAATTTTTAAGTGAATTGTGAATATATGAGAACACCTCATTTAGCCAATTAATGGATGTTGATTTATTTCTTGCTAGTCATGGTCTTTATTCGAAGATATTTTCAAAAAAGCAAAAAAGTATTTATGACATTTCACCAAAATTGTACACATTGGAAAATTTGATGTTTAATGCCTTCGAAATATCTCGGATTTTGGGATTGAAGAAAACCGATATTCAACACTTCATTTCCAGGTATCGGAAATAAAATCTATTTTAAACTTAGTAAAAGGAAATCATGAATAACTTCTTAAAAGAAAAGGGAAAATCCATTTCCTGTGGATGCCCTGTAAACGACAGTACACATGAAAACGTACAATAAAAATAGAAAATTACTAGAGGCCCTTCCGATAATTGTTTAAGACTTTTTTTTTATCGAAATTTATATGCTTATAAAGGTTAAAATATATCAGTAGAAGAGTTATTGGGTCATTTGACTAGCCAGACAGTATTACATTGGATCCCTCTCTCTAGTTACGGCTCATTTCATCTTTACCGACACATACATTGAATCATCGGACCTATTCTTTACACATTCTCTTCTTCCTCATCCACTTGACAGCACTGAAATTTCCAAACAGTTCTTCTTCTCTCAAGTGGCTAACTACTATGTTGTAATTGTCCAGTGGCTACTTTCGTCTTGGTAAGGATAAAAGGGACACTTCAGCTTTGGTAGGCAGCTTTTCTAGGAGAAGGACACTTCAAAATCAAACGTTTGCTTTTAGTTTTGGATAGTGCCATAGCCTATGTACCATGGTCTTCCACTGTCTTTTATTAGAGATCTCTTGCTTGAAGGTATACTCGGGCACACTATTCTATCTTTTGTCTCGTCCTCTTATTTTGAAGTTTTTCTTCTCGTTTTTTTTTTTCAAGTTTTTTATTGTTTATGAAAGATTTATTTTAATGTTATTATTTTGTCTTAAACTTCTCTTGGATAGTAGTTTTTCCGTATTTTCTTTCCTCACTGGGCTATTTTCCCTTTTGGAGCCCTTTGGCATATAATAATAATAATAATAAATAAGAGGAGAGAAAATTCCTTTTTGATGAAAACTTGGATAAAATGACTATTGATATTTATCAATCAATCTTTAAATTATTGGGTAACTTTCTTTCAAATAGTTCCAATAATTATTCCGAGTTTCAAATTAGTTTTTCGAATGACACTACCTGAAATTTCATTATAAAATGTTATCCTAAAGGCCGTAATATGAATGAACTCGAACCATTTACTTTTAAAAAGTTGGAAAGAGCATTCACTAACTTTTGATCTATGTATCTAAAAAGATTCCAAAGGATCTGTTCCTGTAACATCAATTAACATAACTAGTACTTTGACACCTTTTCCTTTACTTACAAAACTTGATTTCTATTTCCAGTATCAAAATTCCAATCGAAAACTTCCACCATTTCGTCAAACCAGCATTTAACTGATTTTGTTTTTTTTATTGTTTTTCTTACTAGGGAACTAAGTAAGTTTCCAGTAGACAATTATTCATATGATATGGCCACCTATAATTATATTGCCTTAATTAAGTCAATATCATCATCTCTTCCCACGCCTATGGACGCAAAGGGTCCCTTAGTCAAGTCACTTAAAATAAAACAGATGTAACAACACTAATATATGTATTTTATTCGCCAAGTTAATCAATGGTACGCACAATTATTAAAAAATTTACCATAACTTTTAATCATAATCCCTTATCATACCATGGAATAAATGGTAAAAAACACTTAATTTCACAAACAGCATTTCCCCTTTCCAAATTTTTTTTTCTACAAAGGCGCCGTTACGCACATCAGGAAATTTTTACAAGTTATAACAGTAACCAATATGGAATAATAGAGATTGTTTACAAATTGACTTATTCAATTTATGCCAAATTTAACAGCTTGCCAGTTCTCACAGTAACCCAGAGAATACTCACACCCCCTCCCAACCAGTGAAATCTAATACTATCTAATGAATATCGAGCACATATTTCTGCTTGCCAATGTCCCCTCTTCCAAATTAGTGTTGACATCGTACACCATGAATTAACAAGGGATCTTGGACGGCAGGACTCGTTTCCGAAATTCGTATTTGGAAACTCCTTCAGGGAATGACAGAAGCAAGGCTTCAATGCAATATTTTTAAATTTTTGGGACAAGCTGATCTTTTCTAAATGCACACACATATATCATACATACACATCCATTTTATATATATATTTATATATGTATATAAACATATATATATATATATATATATATATATATATATATATATATATATTTATATATCTATCTATATAAATATATATATGTAAATATATATATATATATATATATATATATATATATATATATAATATTTATATGTATATATATATATATATATAAATGGAATGAGCCGAAATAAGGAAAGAGGTAATACTAGGGCATACTCCGTAAAAACGACGCACAGAGACATCGCCCTAATTCTGTGATAAGGCGAGGGCTACTGCATCAGGAACGGGTGCAGCTAAAGCGGCGAGCTCACTTTGGATTCAGAATATGTCAGCGTATGTTGGGTCCATGGCTGGGAGAGGTAGAGATGTTGCTGACTTGATGAGGGAAAAGAAAGTAGATGTCATGCGTGTGCAGGAAATACGATGAAGGGAAATAAAGCTAAAGGGTTGGGTGATGGATGTAAGCTATATTATAGCGGAGCAAATAAACAAGGTAGAAATGGAGTTGTCATAGCACTGTCTGGTGAGCTAAAAAATGCGGTGATAGAGGTGCATAGAAAGAATGACCGTATCATCTGATTGAAGATGTGTTTTGGAGGAGAGATTCTGAATATTATAAGTGCATGTGCACCACAAGCTGGTTGCACAGATGATGAGAAGGGAAATTTCTGGAGAGACATGGATGGAGTAATGCAAGAACTGGAAGAACATGAGGGTCATAGTGGGGGCAGATTTGAATGGCCATGTTGGAAGTGAGAATGAGGCAATTGGTTGGGTGCATGGGGGCCATGGAATTGGGGAGAGAAACCCAGAAGGAGAGAGTGTAGTGGACCCTGCTGTGTCATTTGACATGGCAATAGTAAACACATTCTTTAAGAAGAAAAGGGAACACCTAAGAACTTATAGGAGTGGGGGAAGATGTTCCCAGATTGACTACTTCCTGTATAAAAGTATAAAGCTGGTGGAGGTCAAGAACTGCAAGGCCATCCCAGGTGACCATGTAGCCCCCCAACACAGACTGCTATGTATGGACTTAGCTCTAAAAGGGGAAAGAAAAGCTAAAGCTAAAGGGATAAGGAAAATTAGATGGTACAAACTAGTGAGGGAATGAGATAAGATGAGAGAGTTTAAGAGGAGGGTTTTGGAGGATATTGATATAGGAATTGAAGATGTTCAAGAATGGTGGACATGAAATGCAGCAGTAATGAGAAGGCACGGGAAGGAGCTGCTAGGAGAGACATCTGGTTTCATATAGGAAGAAAAAGAGTTGGTGGTGGAGTGAAGAAATTGAGAAAGTTCTAAAAGATAAGGAGGCAAAGAAGAGATGGGAAGAGTCACAGTCAAGGGAAGATAGAGAGAAAAAAAGTTGGTGAAGAAGGTAGTAGCCCAAGCTAAAGCAAAGGCATATGATGATGTGTATAATGAGCTGGGGACAAAGGAAGGATTAAACAAGATGATCAAGCTATCAAAGACTAGAAATAAGAGCACTAAAGATATTACACACATCAAACAAATAAAAGATCAGATGGTGTAGTACTTAGAAAGGAGGAAGACATTGTAAAGAGATGGAAAGAATATTTTGAACAGCTATTAAATGAAGAAAATTATAGATTATTAAGAGAGGATGGGCAGGTGAACTTTGGCATGGTAATAAGGTTCTCTAGGCAAGAGGTAATAAATGCACTGAGGAAGATGAAGAATGGGAAGGCAACTGGACCAGGCATGATTCCTGTGGAGGCATGGAAAGCATTAGGAGATGAAGGAGTGGATATACTGTACGATCTCATGATAAAGATTTTTGAGCAGGAAAAGATACCAAATTAGTGGCGTGGGAGTATATTGATCCCAATCTTCAAAGGGGAAGGTGATGTCCAAGAGTGTGGGAATTACCTAGGTATTAAATTGATGTCCCACACTTTGAAGATACTGGAAAGGATGATAGATGCCAGAGTAAGAGAAGAAGTAGAAATAGGTGAAGAGCAGATGGGATTCATGAAGGGGAGGGGAACAACAGATGGGGTATTTTGTCTGAGGCAACTAATGGAGAAATTCCGGGAAAAGCAGAGAGACCTGCATGTGGTATTCATTGACCTTGAAAAGGCTTATGACCGAGTCCAAAGACAAGAGGTATGGAGGAGTCTGAGGGAGAGGAGGGTGCCAGAGAAGTACGTTCGACTGATACAAGAGATGTACTGTAATGTATTGACTAGAATGAGGAGCAGTGCTGGGGAGACAGAGGGTCTTGAGGTGAGAGTAGGATTACACCAAGGGTCGGCTTTGACCCCATTTATCTTTAACATAGTGATGGATGTTTTAATAGAAGAAGTAAGGGAGGCAATACCCTGGAACATATTGTATGCAGATGATATTGTTCTTTGTGCAGAGAGCAGGGGAGATCTGGAAATGAAATTGGAAAGATGGAGGCAGGTACTGGAGGACAGAGGAATGAGAATAAGTAGATCTAAGACAGAATATATGTGTACCACCAGTGAGGGGGATGATAGAGAAAGTATTCAGCTTAGGGGAGAACAGATAAAGAGAGTTGATAAGTTTAAGCATTTGGTATCCTTTGTTAATGCTGGAGGAGGTATGGAAGATGAAGTCGAACATCGGGTACAGGCAGGCTGGAACAACTGAAGAACAGCCTCAGGAGTTCTTTGTGACAAAAGAATACCACTGAGATTAAAAGGAAAATTTCATAAGACGGTGGTAAGAACAGCAATGCTGTATGGAATGGAAACAGCAAGCATGAGGAAGACAGAGAAGAAGAAGGATGTGGCAGCAATGAGAATGCTTAGGTGGATGTCTGGGTTGACAAGAGAGGATCGGGTAAGAAATAACTACATAAGGGGGTCGACAAAGGTTGTGGAAATATCAAAGAAAGTGCAGGAAGGGAGGCTGAGATGGTATGGACACCTGATGAGGAGAGATGAGGACCACGTTGGGAGACATACTATGGAGATGGAGGTTCAAGGAAGAAGAAGAAGAGGGAGACCAATAAAGAGATAGAGGGACTGTGTGAGAGGAGACTTACAGGAGAAGGTAATTGATGAGGCAGAAGCGCAGAATAGAAAAAAGATGGAAACAGCTCATCCGCAACGGCAACCCCATATAAAAATGGGAACCAGCTGGGAAGAAGATATATACAGTATGTAGAGATGGAGGGACTGTGTGAGAGGAGACTTACAGGAAAAGGTAATTGATGAGGCAGAAGCGCAGAATAGAAAAAGATGGAAACGGCTCATCCGCAACGGCGACCCCATATAAAAATGGGAACCAGCTGGGAAGAAGATATGTATATATATATATATATATATATATATATATATATATATATATATATGTGTGTGTGTGTGTGTGTATGTATATATATTTATATAAATATACTGCATATGTATATATATTTATACATACATCTGTGTGTGTAATTTTGGTTGTGAGTGTTTGTGTGTAAGCTGGGTTTTTAAGTTAAGTGGACTAACGGGAAAACATTTTCTGCCAAATGATTACAAAGAATTAAATCATTATATTAATCTCAGTATTTGTATACTTCAGCCCCATTATATACCATACTATACGAATAATGTGTTTCTGAATACATCAAATGAAGGTCATTGCAAATTGTTTTTGCGTTCCCAAACCAAAGATTAATATTCAAGTTATCGAAATATTCTGAATAATAAGGCATCAACAGTGGGAAGCAGTTCTTCGATGCATTGGCAACGATGAAAATATATTTTATCAAGAATCTATTGCATAATTATGGCCGACCAAACCTTATATATTGATTACGTTTGATTTATATCATTGCACCGATAAAGCAATTTTCTTTCAATAGTTGTAAGTCATCTTTTCTATCCCCTGCTTAGCTTTCTTGAGATAAGATAATTTAAGGGTTTCTGAATTATCTTACACTAATTTCTCAGAACCAATGGCCTTGTGTACATTAGAATAAATTCCTTGTGATTGATAACATCCCTCTGCTTTTCACGATAACTGAAACAAATGTCTAAATGAAGTTGTATAAACAGTAAACTTACATTACATATTCTTCTTTACGAAGTACATGTGGCTTGTATTTTTTTATTTCCTTTTTTTTATAGAATTACCGTTTTTGTTTTTTAAGCAATATACGCATGCATGATGTTGGTTATTAAAAAACTTATTCAGTTGTTTGTATCTTGTTTGATAATTGGAAATGCTGCCCATCATCCTTTTCCGGTTTTTAATCAATATCGTTAGCTATCGAAATAGCTTTATTTTCAGCATAGAAATCAGCAATATGAAAAATCAATGAATTTCTCATACATTCCATTTAGTTATGATAGAAAAGGATATCCTCTCCAGGGACGCCAGCTTATTATAGAGGAATTTAGAAATATGGGAAAACAAGCAAAGCGTAAACCTACTTTTTCCTCTTTTAAACATGTTGAAAAATCTTTTATAACTTTAAGATTGGTGAAAATATGAATATTTACAAGCTAGAATCTATATGCAAGAATTAACGTCAGGCTTATTAATGCTATTATGCTCTGAGTATTAAATCAAGAATTTTTTTTTTTATCTGCCTTTAATTCTTATATGGATACATATAATCTGGTTTTCTTGCAAAGATGTAATGTTTTCCTTTTACAAAACTCAATTCTACGAAGGGTAATTAAATCATAATCATGAAAAGAAGCTGCTACATGATGATGACTATTACACATATACATGACTGTAATAATGAAATTGGATTCTATTAGTTTTTTGCTCATCTTAAATACCATGATATTTTCAAGCGAATTACCTCATGATTATATTTTGCAAGTGTCGACACATCAACAATTAACTTCATTCCTTGAGCTTTCATAGAAAGTTCAAAAGAAATGTTGGAATCATAAATATAAAAAAAAAAAAAAGTAGAAACTAATGTTAGTTTCCTGTTGAAACTCATCACTTTTTTGACGTGGGACGTTTCTTTTGATGTTGCAGAAAATGAAATTTGATTTGAGTTCTTTTAACTGGGAAAATTTTTCGTCAAAAGTTTTCAAGGTAATATCTTGTACCCATCCAAGCAACGTAAGCAATAAACAAGCGCCTTTTATTCTTGTCGTTAAAGATGGGTCTATACGTGTATTCTAGACTAGCATTGAAGACAATTCCAATTTCCTTAAAAATCTTTGGTAGTTCTAATCACCTTTTTTTAAAAGAGCAAATTGATATTGATCTATAAAAAAACACTTATATATAATAAAGGTATATTTAATTGACGCTGGTATTTCTTTTCAACAAGATACAAAACCTAGACCAGTATGTAGTTTATGCAGCAAGAGTCGTTACTTTAATTTCACCATTTGTATTTATGGCTTAGACATTAAAAGTCTTACAAGTTACTTAAGATTCAGTCATTTTTAGAAATGTTATACACATCAAAAAGTATAGGTGCATTTTGAAATTAATAGATGATTGTGTTTTCTAATGATATATTCATATCCATGCATGATTACAGTCAAACATATATACTATATATATATATATATATATATATATATATATATATATATATATATATATATATATATATATAAATATACTGTATATATATAATTTATATATATATATATATATATATTATTATATAAAATTTCATCTATTCGACCTACATTCCCGTGTGCATACGTACTACACTTAATGATTTTGTTCTAATAGGAAGAAATCACCTTGATAATGAGCTATTTCATAATATATATCTAAGTTTTTGAGATAATGATTTATTTTTTAGTAATACAAATTGTTTTCATATTAGCCCCTAGGTGCTATTTTATTTCCTAATTATCCTTTTGAAACTGTTCAGACCATTGCTTAGAGCATCCTGTTTGTTCCGTCCCCAGAGCCTCATTTTACTGAAGAAAAATTGGTCACAAAACGACCTTTTTCGCTCCATGCGTAAACCCTTATTAAGATAACATGGCTAGCTCTTCTCTTTATGCACCGGCTCTACTGCAGAATGAGCTCCCTCAAGAGATGTGTCTGGAGTCATTGGGTTAGGAATATTGCCGCACTTTTCATAATAGTGTTTTCTCTGCCTCAGGAAGATAGTTACTGGATCAGTGGAACTTTAAACGAGGTACTGTTATGGTAATGGAATGCGGAAGACTTCCTAGGATGGTTCTACTAACAGGCAATGCTGGTATAATGGAAGTTATGAAAAAATATTTAACGTGGACCATTTTGCAATAACTGGTTTGTTTTGGAATAACATTCTAAATAATTCCAGAGGTATGTGGAAGTGTACTATTTCAGCTGAATTTTATTTGTTATATATGCGATGATTTAATATCTTGGCGAGGGTTATTGTTGATAAGGCCATAAAATTCACGAAAGACAACAACATTTAATACCTATCCATTCTCATGTAGTGGCAAATCATGAACACATTAACATAGATCATGTCCATACTTTGTTTCATGCACTCATGAATAGCCGTTTTAAAGGCTCTTGCACTTCCCGAACGATAATGCCGCTACATTCTCTTCTTGTTGTAACTTCCGAATCTGATTCATGGTTCTAATATTGTAATTACCTAGAATATTCATTGGCTTTTATAGCCAGTTCCTCGTGGTGTTCAGCGCCTATCAAACTAAAGCAAGTGACCCCTGCCGATCCAAACTAATTTCAGTGAGATCATCCACCAGGCATCGAGAGTAGAAGCCGAATAGACATCGTCTATCGCCCTAAACCCAATCCGTCACTTTGCAGCCAGTGACTTCATCGAGACGGGTGGGGGGAGGGGGGGGGTTGCATATCCTCCACACCCAAAGTTTTCGTCACTTCGCCAGGTTCCTCAGCCATTTATACTCGTATAATCGTTGGCAAACATGGATTGCTAAGATACACTGCCTATTGAGTTGGATTGAACTCAATATGTTTTATATGCTCTTAGGTGATTTTTTTTTTCTTTTTGGCCAACTAAGTATTGCTGCTGAATTAATCTAATGTTTAATATCTTGCTATGCTTGTTCTGATAAAATGAAACGGTTCATATTTCGATATCTTTAAACTGTTTATTTTCTGTTGATATCAAAACTGGTATTAGAGTGTTTTTTTTTTTTCAAGAATTATACCGAACATTGTAAGCATTGATATTAGTGTATCAAATCCGGAAAAATTAATTAATTAAAAGGTGTTCAGAGGCAACGTTTTCCTTTCATTACATCAATGAAAGATATAATTTTAACAGTTAACTAAATTATAAACACAAAACAGCACTTGTTTTCGAATGTTCTATGATTTATGATTCAAAAATTCATAAGGCTAATAAGAGACCAGGATTCCAGGAATCTAGTTTCTTATAGATTTACAATTTTCATTCCAGAAGTTTAACATTTAATGTTTATGAAGGCGATCTATAGACCAAAGCAGACATCATTTATTGGCAGAGGAGTTACAGTAAGGCTCATAATAAAGACAAAGATTTCCACTCATTTGTAGTTGTTTTACTAAATCCAATTCAAGAGGTCCTCATATTATATGAGATCCTTTTTAACAACCTCGTAAGTATTTTCTTCGTAAGTCGGGTTTATATGCATAAAACACACTATGTGCATACATATGTACTGTATAATTCACTTTAAAAGAGAAAAAAATAAGCGCCTACCATTCTTAACCTAGTGTTCCTTATGTTATTATTATTATTATTATTATTATTATTACTATTATTATTATTATTATTATTATTATCATTATTATTATTTTTATCATTGTTATTGTTATTATAACTCGCCAAACTACAACCATAGTTGGAAACGCAGGATGCTACAAGGCCAAGGGCTACAACTGGGAACAACAGCCCAGTGAGGAAAGGAAATGAGGAAATTTATTACAAGAGAATTAATGAACAATTGAAATATTTCAAGTACACTAACAACGTTGAAATAAATATTTCATATATAAACTATAAAAACTTGAAAAAAAAAAACAAGAGGACGAGAAATAATATAGAATAATGTACCCAAGTGTACCGTCAAGCAAGAAAACTCTACCCACTACAGTGGAAGACCATGAAACAAATGTTATGGCTCTGCCCAAGACTAGAAAACAATGGTTTTAATTGTGGAGTGTCATCTTAGAAGAGATGCTTACTAAAGCTGAAGAGTCTCTTCAACCCTTACCAATAGGAGAGTAGCCATTGAACAATTGCACTGTAGATGTTAACCTCTTGATCGAAGAAGAATTGTTTGGTAATCTCAGTGTTGTTAGGTGAATGAGGACAGAGGAGACTGTGGAAAGAATAGACCATACAATTCGGTGTATATGTAGGCAGAGAAAAAACGAGTCGTAACTATAGAGAGGGATCCAATGATGTACCCTATTTAGTAGTATATCTATACACTAATACAGTACTAGTAGACAATAAGTAATACTCTACATACAGCAATTCCTAAAATTTATTCCCGTGGTTGGCCTGCACACTGTAAGGGGCGTTGCAAATGGTGGAGAGGCAGACTTTTTTGGAGTAGTATATGGAAGATGCCGGGGAAAGATGAAGAGGAGTTGGGATGAGATGCTGGAGAAGCGGGAGTGTTAGGATGAGAGGTTGGAAAATTTACTGGAGAAGCAGGAAAAGGAGCTGGTGAGTCAGGACAAGGTGCGGGAGAAGCTAGATAGTCGGGATGAGATGCTGGAGGAGTTGGAGATAGTATTGGAGTAGCTGCAGAGGTAGAGGGATGAGATTTAGTCGCAGTATTGGATTAGCTGCAGAGGTAGAGGGATGAGATTTAGTCGCAGGCCTTTCTACCTTTTTAAAGTATATAACAAGTTTGTCTCCTTATCCAATGTATCCTTGTATTACCTCATGGCATCCATGGACACCTTCAGAAACCTTTCTATGCTGTGATCATTTCCCTGAAACTTTGCCATTGCTCTTTCTAGCAAGGTAAAACCTTCTGCCATGGCCTTTGCTGTAAATATCTTGGGCTCAGGGATTGGGGTGGCTTCCCTTTTCTGCAATCCTCATGCTCATTAGCTGAATGAGGTCCTCAGCAGACAACTCCTCTTCATGACATGTCAGGAGCTCAGTGGCATCAGCAGCATCCGCCTCAAGATCCAGCTATTTAAGAAGGTCAACAACCCTTGGTGACAACCTCAACTATCTCCTCAAAACAAAAGAAATTGTTAACAAACTTGGGGCAAAGCTTCTTCCAGACACAATTCATGGGGGTTGATTCACCTCATAAGCATTATCCTTAATGGCATCTCGGATGTTTTAGGACTTCCAGAACATCTTGAGGATTATGTCCATCTCCGTTTTTGTTACCTTCAATACCATAGCAATTTTCCTACGAAGGCAGTAGGACTTGAAGGAAGAAATTACTCCTAGGGCCATAGGCTCTAGCAGGGAAGTAGGGTAAGGTGGCAAGTAAACTTTCTTGACATTCAGATGGAAGTCAGCTAAGTTTTGGGAGGTGAGGGTTGACCAGTGACGTTATCCAGCAATAGCACCATCTTGAAGGATGGGCCCCTCATAGCACAATACTTCTCAGTCTCAGGCACAAAGTGGTTGAAAAATAAGTTATCAAATAACAACCTATGCCTTCTTATTAGAGTTTCAGATGATGGATAGCTGACTTTTCTAAATTCCCTTGAGTGGCATGTGATTCTCAGCCTGATACAACAACATAGGGTTTAGCTTGCAGTCACCAGAAGTATTACCTCAAAGAAGAGGTCTGTCTCCCTTTGCCAACTTTGTGTCCTAGTGCTGTCCTCTTAGCAAGAGGTCTAGTTCGGTATACACTTCCAAAAAAAGCATGTCTCATCCTCATATTGGTCATGTTCAGCATAAAACCTACTTTTCCTAAATTATCTCGGTCAATTCATTAGGGGATGCACTTAGTGATTCATTATAGCACTAGCCGCCTCCCCTTGCACCTTAATGTTATGTAAATTGGCAAGTCTTAAATCTCATAAACCACCCCTTGCTGGTCATAAACTTCTCTCTTTCACTCCCTTCTCCCTTTGGGCTTTTCAAACGCTTAGCCTTCTCCTGAATCATCATAGGGCTCACTGAGATATGCCGCTGATTCTGGTCATCCAACCAGAGCACTAACAATCACACCATATCAATCATAAGACCACTGTGTTGTTTAGTAATCACAGTCGACTTCATAGGGGCAGATTCTTTCACATGGTCAAAGTTGTCATGTTAATCCGTGATGATAGTCGCAACTACAGAATGACTAAAGCGTAACACATCATATGGCCGTAGAGGTCCGTCATTTTTGCTTTGCTTCACTATGCCCACTTTGAATACCATTATAATAGCTTTAATATTCTTGAATGCACTGCCATCAGAAATCGCCCATATGCTTTCCAGGCATGTTGTTAAGAAAAAAAAAATCGTATATTAATTAAAAGAGCAATAAAAAAAATCCTGAATGTGTATCGTAGCTAAGATGGCGAACTGATCCTAAAGTGACTCGTAACACATTACTACATATGTGCTGCAAGAAGGAGAGTATTTGGCTTTATGTACCCTGTTATACTCCTCTTTTAAGGCTTTAATTTAATGATAATAATCTAATCTTCATTCGCTCATGTACTAAATTACTTTTTAAAGATGTAATCTATTTCAAGTCGTGATGAATGGACTTTGCTCTGTAATCATAACTAATAGTTATTTTTCTAAATGTGACGGGTGTGCATAAATTCACTTACCCTCGGTCTTTTGCCTTACTTGTAATATTTTAGTCCAGTTATTTCCAAGGAGTTTCATATAACTATATGTGCGTACGTATGAAGTTCTTTTAACATATCAGAGCATAAGTTCGGAATTGAATTATATTCTAGATTACTAAGATTATGCCGTCTCTTCTGACTTGTTACAGAAAAAGTTGATTGGGTCAGATCCCTTTATTAGGAAGAACCGGTCAAGCCAGGGCTTTGGAGGATCACCAAAGAATGGCCTTTCGATAGACGTACAATAGTTGTGGCAGCGGTAAAAGATTAAAACTTGTTTCGCCTATGGTTGAATTCAACAGAAACTTTGGGTAGTGCTCAAAACGTGCTTTTGAATAGTGGGATTACAATAACAAAGCGAAGGGGATTTAGCTTTCCAATTCCATCTTCAACTTGGTTTAGATAAATGGATTTTTCTGAAGTTTGAACGTAATATTTATACGAACTTCAAAAGAAAAGTGACATAGGAAAAACCATTCAAATGTTTTAGTGGCAAGACTTTGATGGTCACATAAAACCACACGATGTATATCATTTTAGAAATATTTCATTTTTCTAACTTTAGGACTTTTTGTTTTGCATGCGCAGTGGCAGATTAGTGTTTCTCCTTCGTAATTATTTTGGAGTGATTTTTATGTTCTAAGAATGAAATGAGATGAACTTATGATAAACAGTAAAATGCGATTTCATTATCATTTTCATGACTCGATATAAAAAAAATAGTTTGCCTAAATTTACAATTATACGTTGCCTGGTAATCTTTAAGGAATAACAATACGGATGAAAACCTATTCTTACTTGGAAGTATTCTTTTGACATAGTTTCAACTTTTCTTTTTTGAAGTCAAATATGTACCAACACACACACACACACACACACATATATATATATATATATATATATATATATATATATATATATATATATATATATATATATATATATAGTTTTCTTACAATTAAAATACTTTATCGTATCATATTAACAATGGTCGTCATCATGTATAGAGACTGTGAAATTTAATATGATTTAAAAACTATTTTTTATAAATTCTTATTATTGAGTGGCTTAAAGAGCTCTAGTCCGTTCTTCTTCATAGTTCTTTGCCAAATATGGCACTCCTAAAAACTTCCCATACAATCTTTTATAAAAAGTAATACGGGGCCTAAGGTTGGTAATCTAATAACAATGACATTTGTTGAGGTTAACATTGAATAATGCATCGATAATTCTATTTTTTATTTCTTAAAATCTTTTTGAATTAAAAGAAGTACTTTAGCCGTTTCCCTAACCAGGAATTCTTTTCCATATTCAAGTGATACAGTATTTGCTTGCTTCGAGGCTACTCCATAGTAGGACATAGTTTCATGGTATCCCAAAAAGTTCGAATATTCCTTCTTAATCAGCCAAGTATATCGGTCCGCTACACAGTCTCATTGCATTTTTATTAACAATTATATATATAAAAA
>NC_090728.1:157602923-157607923 GCF_036898095.1 Palaemon carinicauda | reverse complement strand
TAGGCAAATCTAGGAATTCTGTAATTGTCTCTGAGTGCCCTAAAGTTTTGTTCCGCATTACCAAATAATTTTCAGGTATGACATACTCTTGGTGCCAGAGCACGTAATCTTGTTCCAAATAGGATCCCCAATCATTCCACATATATCTGAATAAGGCTTTCTTTTGTTTCTTTCTTCATAAAATATAGTAAAATTTTGATATGGAATAGATAACCTATTTCCAGCAAGTGGCTTCGTGTTTTCGTGCGAAGCCTACATTCCTCAATTTCTCAAAAATACGAAAACGTGTTCGTGCGAGAAAGAAGGTTTAACTTCGGGGGCAAAAAGGCCCAAGGGACTAGGGAAAAACATGAGCAAACTTTCTGCTCGAAATGCACTTTAAAAGCAAAATGCTTTACGTGATGTGAAAACATTGTGAGATGAGTTTGATAAAGAAACAACATCAAGTGAAATTTTTCTTTTAATAGTGTTCATCCTGCAATCATGTTCACTTATATGACTGAAAATTTTATACGATGTCGAGAGAAACATAATTATTGACTCTGAAGTTTACGAAATAATAGGTTGCAGTTTCGATGACGAATCCGAAATATTGTTGATGAATGTATGCGATAGCAAAATTATCTACAATGCCAGTTACTGTTTCAAAAATTACTGATTCGAAGTTGGTGTGAAGTATTAGAGGGACAAATAATGAATCTACTTATGATTTTAGAGAATAGGTACAGTTAGAATCAAAAGAACGCCGACACTCAGGGGAAATCTTTCGTCAGATGTCTCTAGTGTTCCCATGACAAAACGGACAAGGAGTTGCTCTTCTTACAACTTCTACGAAATGGGCGGAGCATTCTCAAACCTTAGCGAATCAGACAGTAAAGGGCCGTCTTTGTTAGCAAAAGTATACAAATGTTACAAATCGAGTTGCCATATTACAATTCTGTATAATCATTTGACGTCTGAATTTTTCAATACAAATACAAATACAAAACACACACACACACACACACATATATATATATGTATATATATATATATATATATATATATATATATATATACTATTATTTTTCAATTGCTACTTTTTTCGTAAGTGGGACCATGTAGACACTTTCCAGGGAGGGGGGGGGGGGTTGTTCTCCTTCAACCCCCCTGTCCCGGCCATTCCGACACTGAGCAAATAGGAAAGTCATTTCTGTTTTAGGGGTTGTGGAGACAGGCTGCTTGTAAACTCATGATACAGCCTGTAAGATATTGTATCGTTGCCTGAGATTTATTTGATACCCGTCAATGTTCTAGTAAATTTGGCTAACCTAATTCATTATTAGTTGATTTGTAAAAGATAGCAGCAGTAGAATAAAATAGCTGCTATTGATGAAAGGTCGATAAGTAACGAAATTTAAGTATTAACTTTGCATAATAGATAATCGATGATGGATATAATAGATACTGATGACTGCAAAGCACCTTGAATACAATCAGAATTTATTATTTCGTATCGAAAATAACTTATATTGAGGTAGATGAGGATGCTATCACATTCTGGCAAAGGGTTTAAAAATTTTGTTTTATTGACAAATCATAGTCTCAGAACGACATAATTTTCAGAAATGTTGTCATGAAACTATGATATACCTATTTTCCCAAAATGAATTCTCCTATAATTTTTCCTGAAAATATACACGAATAGATGGCATAAGCACGAAATGATTCCCCATTCTAATACCCTGATTGTAAGTTATCAATGATTATATAATTGCAAGTAGCTTTATCTTGGGAAATTAAACGGCTTTGAGATCAAACCAACTTCTTATCAATTTCATGCCCAAAGGTCTTATGATTTTGATTCAAATAGGCTTAGCTGTGTATGATAAAGTCCTTATTTACAGTGACCAAGTGCCCAAATTAGCCCAGCTATGGGGTACTAGATGTAGGTCTCTTGACCGGGTAAATTAAGCAAGGTAGATGGGCGCTTAACAAGCGAAAAATGCATTACTATCTGTGAAGCTCTAGTTCGGGTTGTTCGAGCAAAAGCTATCCATACCAGCTCCTCAGCCTCTCAGGGTATTAGTTAAACCACAATTTCTACAGCTGGTGCCGTGAGTAGGAGAAAGGAAAACCCAAATATTAAAATATCTCGGAAATAAAAGTTTGATTGTCCTTTTAATCACTAACTCATACAGCTGAGGAGCGATACTCATGGATTCCTAAATATTTTCTCTCATTCTTTAGATTTTATTTCCAGAGCTTCTTCCTCTATCCCCTGATTCATTATTTAATATTTGTGTTTCTTTCTATCATTATCTATTCATTTATTTATTAAATATTATCTTGAAAATGAATGCCCTTCTGCCTCGGTGCTCATCTTAGGCCGTCACTTTGGTTCTTAGCTTCTCACTGTGCCTCCATAAAAGAAATCTCTCCCAAGCGGCAGCAGAAACACCTTCACTTGACCATTCCATCTTGGAACTATTTGATATTTGTGTGACACCAAGACAAGATATTCATTAGCTGGATTCCGGAATAAGGCATTTGGAGATCTGTATTTCATTTTCCTCTATCTTAGTTTTTACAATCTCCATCGAAGTTAAAAAAAAAAAATGCATTGTGAAGCATGCTTTCATAAATAAGTGGTGCCCCTCAGATTTTTTATAGAATATATATCCCATTCCTCTTGTCATTATTCCAGTTAACGAAAATATCTTAGTCGATTTTAAAGCAACTGGTTAAATTTTCCTACAGAGCATTTAAGGTATATAGAGGAGTATAAAATATAGTGATCAAACTACAGTATATGCAGCCGGACAGATGTTGGTATACGGATCCTTAAGGAAGCAAATCCTCCAAACGCCCAAAAGCAATTATAGAAATTTTCCCCCAAAATCCCCCATAATTTGGATAAGCATTTGATTCTAACAAAATAATCCCGTTATTTATATCCTGTAATAACTATCTCTAATTTTGCCATTTAGTTTCGATAATTATCAAGTGAATAAAGCACTTACGATAAAGATTGAATGAGCAATGTAGTAAAGATTTTACTATATATGTTTAAGATTTTAGTTCAAATGGCAATGCTAATCCTTCAAGGCCAAGATAGCAGACGGTGAGATGACAATGCTCAACAATGGGATGTGAAATAAATGATGAATAAAGGGAAAGTGGTTTAGAGTCTAAAGACTGAAACGGCGCATACCCCTGAATCTGAATAATTTGGGAAATATTTTACAATTAAGTATCCTCACGTATTACGAAATGTTACATTCAATCAATATCTATAAACTGTAAGTAGTTTTTAGCTGTCAATCTATCATCTGAAAAATAACGATAAGCTTTTGGGAGCATATTATAATCATTTCTATTGGAAACATTGCATAATAATGACAAACAATATTTTGATATGAATAAATGTCTAAAAAGGAATTTATGTGCTGTTACATTACTTCATTAAATTGAGTAAGCTCAAACCATTTGCTCTCTCTCTCTCTCTCTCTATCTCTCTCTCTCTCTCTCTCTCTCTCTCTCTCTCTCTCTCTCTCTCTCTCTCTCTCTGAACGTTCTTTATGTGGGTATAACTCATGTATGGTGTTTTTTATTAATATTTTTTAACATAGAAACATAATTGAATTGACTTTTTTCGTTCATCGGTAACTTGAACAAGACTAATGTTAAAACAATCAAATATAGCTGTTAACGGTAGGAATTGTTTAGCTACGACACTCCAATATTTTCTACATGATGTTGTGAGTTCATAATATATATATATATATATATATATATATATATATACATATATATATATATATATATATATATATATAAAATATATATATATACATATATATATACACACACATATATATAAATATATATATATATATATATATATATATATATATTTATATATATATATATATACATATATATATGTATATATATATATACAGTATATATATATATATATATATATATATATATATATATATACTGTATATATATATATATATGTGTGTGTGTGTGTGTGTGTGTGTGTTTATTCAGTATTTGTAGTGGATATTTGAGACGTCAAATGATAACTGAGAATGAAATATTGCAACTCGATTAGTAACATTTCAATGCTTCCGCTGACAAAGACAGCCCTTTACTGTCTTTGATTCACCAAGGTTGGAGAAGGCTCCGCCCATTTCGTAGCAGTAGTAAGAGGAGCAACTCATTGTCTGTTTTGTCATGGGAACACTAGAGACATCTGACGAAAGATTTCCCCTGAGTGTCGGCGTTCTTTTGATTCTAACTGTACGTGGAGAAAATCGTTATCATAATAAAAAAAAAAACGTGAAATTCTCATAAAAAAAATTAAACAGTGTGACTGACAAATCTTAATATTTAATCGTTTGGTGTGTGTGTGTGTGTGTGTGTGTGTGTGTGTGTGTGTGTGTGAGAGAGAGAGAGAGAGAGAGAGAGAGAGAGAGAGAGAGAGAGAGAGAGAGATAATAAATAAATATATATGATTAAATACGCTATATTTTTCCAATACTTGATAAATTATAGTTTCAAATGAGATGTATTGCTGGGTTATTCTTAGACGAATCTACTCTTATACTGTAGTATAACGGCGAAGCAGCTGTAAGAATGCTTGCAACACGAGAAATTAGGCTATATACAGAAGATATGGATTTGTAATACACAAATCCATATTTTCTGTATATAGCCTAATTTGTCGTTGTATGAAATATACTGTTGTGTGAAATATTTACGAAAATATCAGAAACTACTTTTTTTGTGTGGTGAAATTGATACAATGAAGCGAGGTAGCATAGTATATCATAAGTGTTAATTACTTGGAATAAATTCTATATTAAATAAACATATATTGATCTATTTTGACCTTTTAATAAAATACTATCAATTGATCAGTTTACGGAACATTGGCATAAATTGTATACTTAGGCATAAAATTTTTATCTTCAGTCTAAGGTTACTTTTGCTAATTATTAATAATTCAC
>NC_090728.1:157525423-157597923 GCF_036898095.1 Palaemon carinicauda | reverse complement strand
TTTTGTAATAAAAAGATAGAAATAAATGGATGAACAAATTAGAGGGAGGAAATATTCTGTTGTTGATTAAATTTTGCATTACATCATTCATTTACTTCACCTCACCAATTGTGTCAAATTTAGTTTACTTGATTTATGTACCAAGTTTATACTACATTCAGCTAAAACGTTTTCTTTTGAAGACATCTCAACTCCTGGCGATAATCAGTGCTCCCATTTACAAATAAACAAAACTCACCACAGCTGGAATCTAAAACATTTCTTAATGATTAACAGTGAAAAGGGTTTGTTTTGTTATGAAAATAATTATCAGGGAGGAAAAATCTTAATTTGATTTCAACATTGGCCATTTTTTATCTTCTATGAATTTAGTATTTAAAAAAATTAGTGTTTAGCTTTTTTTTTTTTACATTCTAATCTTTCTCCACAAGCTAGTCCCTAGTTGGGGTCGCTGTAATGGTTCTTTAACACATTTCTTTGTTTCCTTCGGTCCAGAGCATCTTCCTCACTCTATCCCAACTTCCTCATAACTCTTCACAAAGTCAATCCATCGCAATTTTAGACTATCTAACCTTTTCCCACCAGGTAGTCCCATATCCATCATCTTCCTTATTGGATGGTCTTCCTCTCGTTTCTTTTTATGGTCATACCATCTCGGTCTATTTTCTCTCACCTTGGTTGAAGCTGGTGCTATTTTGAGAGTTCCTCTAACATGTTTGTTCTTTATCCTTTTTTTTTCCCCAAGTCCACACTGCCACCTCAACATCCTCATCTCAGTTACATCAATCCTGTTATCATCTCTCCTCTTAGTGCCCCATGTTTCGGACGAGTACAACATTGAAGGTCTCACCACCTGTCGCTGGATCTTGCTCTTTAGTTTAATTGGCATCATACGATCACACAGCACCCCCATCACATTTCCTCCGGGTATTCTATCCTGATTGTATCCTTCCAGTCAACTCTTCATCTAGGTTTCCTGTATTTTGGATCACAGATTCCAGATATTTAAAACTTTCTATCGCTTCTAACTTATAAAAATCGATCTCAAGACCTACCCTCTCCCCCTTTCTGCTTCTTAAAATTCACAGCGCATTACTTCAGGCTTGATTCTATTTATTCATCAAATCTTCTCTGAGTACATCTTGCAACACAGTTAATAAAAATTGGCTTAAGGCCGACCCTTGGTGAAGGCTTACCTGTACATTGAATACTAAGCAGTCTCCCGCTTCACATAAAACCGTTGTTGAACAATTTTCATACATATCCCTGAATCAGATTTACATATACTTCATGTATTCCCGGGGTCTTGAACTTCTCCAAATCTCTTTTCGTGGTACAGGGTCACATGCCTTTTCCAGATCAATGAATATCATATACAAGTACTTTCTACTATCTCAATATTTCTCTGTTAGTTGTCGTACAGAAAATATTGTATCTGTTGTGGTTTTGCCTATCATAGAAAATTCTTGGATGTTCAAAATATGCGCCAATACTCTCTCTCCCATCTATGATTCTTTCCCAGATTTTAAAGGTATGAGATAGTAATTTTATCATTTTTTATATTCTAATGATATCTGTTAATTTGCTAAGGCTTATGAACTTTAATGGAAAGTATAAATTTCGGGTCTTGGGTTTATAGTATAGATTTAAAATGCAAAATATTTTCAATGGAAAAAGGATCTGTACAAAAATCAATTATACTGTAAATGTAAAAAAAACATGACTAAGGTTACACTAATATATGAGAGCAGAGCTTTGTTTTCGACAATTTTCAGATGTTTGTGTCTTTCCCATGCTTATTATTGAAAAAAAGAAACTCTTATTATTATATTTTAGGAGTATATTATGTTTACGATATTGGTGAATAAATTAATACGAATTTTGTTTCAATGGAAAAACTTGTTCATTTTTTAACGATTTTTACCTTTGTGTTTTACGATTTTAACTGGCTCTTTGGTTTGCTGCTTTTACTATATTGTCTTCATATGTAATTTCTTATAGTCCCCTAAATCCATTGTTTATTTCGGCATGAAAGATTTAAAAATCAATATACAAAAATATCCCCATGCATTTATATTCCTTTGTTTTTAAAACTTTAACAGTGGAAAGAAAAATTGCTTTTCGGAACGAAAACTCACACGATATAGTACCAAGTCCCGCGCATAACCATACCAATTTGCATGCAAAACAATGCTAGGTCTCTACATAATGGTTCGAGTTCACACGCATAAAGTTGGGAGCTCTGGTACATAACATTGCCAGCGCTACTACATAACATTACTAAACTCTCACGTATAAAGATGCCAACTCTCCTACATGAAAATGCTAAATTTCGTATGCAACACAGTCTAGTTTCGTGCGTAACAATGCAACTTCGTAAATATAACAGTACCATTGTCATAGGCATTTACAAGATATACATTACGGTATATATATATATATATATATATATATATATATATATATATATATATATAAATATATATATATATATATATATATATATATATATATATATATATATATATATATATATATAATGTATGTATGTGTTTAAGAGTTAGATGTAAAGTGAAATGAGGTAAAATGCATACAGTTAAGGCTTTCCTACTCTTTTAAACAGACTAAATATAGTATGTTTTATTAAGCCAACATGCTGCTCCCTGGAAGCTTTTACAGTGTTTTAGTTTAACGATATTCATGTCGACACTTTTTATAACGTAGATACTTTTACCTGCATTTCAACATTTGTGTAAATTTCAATTGATTTGTAATATAGTTTATTTTTAAGTATTTATGTTTTATTTTAATTCTTTACACCCGTTAATTGCATGGTAGTAAAATAATCTAGTTCTTGGTTTCTTTTGATACAAAATTTAATTTTTTTTTTAAATTTTTAAATTCTACATTATGGAATGTGTCTTGCTATATTGCTTTATTATTCAGTCAGCTAAGATCGTCAGAACCGAGATTGAATTATAAGATGAAGCAATTGTATTGAAAAAAGAAAAAAAAAATCATAATGAATAATCTATTATTTTGTTAAATAGATACTTCTTCAGTGAAAAATGAAAATTAGAATGTACAATGTTCGATATATCCGACCAATCCTTATTCAGGTTTTTTAAATAATTTATTTTTCATTAATATTCCTTTTCTCCCCTTATGAATAACATGAAAGTAACATGTGTATTTACAATATGTATTCTGGAAGTTCCAACGACGGATTTTGACACTTTCAGATCAATGATAACTGCGTTTATTTATTTTCCTATTATATGATTAAGGAAAGAAAACAAATTTCTGTAAGTTAACATTAGCAAAAAAATAGCGAATATACTAAAGAATAAAATACATTAATAATAATTTTCGCACAGAACATTTATGGATTTAGATAAAGACAAGATAATGGAAAAATATAAACTGACTCAACACATGTATTTTACTCACTCGATGCTTTGCTTTTATAAGGCATTAACAGTTCTAAAAATTGATGAGATTTATGATCATGCAATTCAGGTATTGGTTTAAAACTTTTTACTTCCATCCAAGCAGATTTTTTTTTTCTCTCTCTCCTCTCTCTCTCTCTCTCTCTCTCTCTCTCTCTCTCTCTCTCTCTCTCTCTCTCTCTCTCTCTCTCTAATAAATTAATATCTCCTTTGGTTAAAATTACATTGGGGAGAATTACAATTTCTTTAAGAATATCCCATGTATTTAATCTCATAGAAAAGGGTCTACTAAAAAATAAAACATATTCTTAAATAATTCATAATTGTTTCTATATCTATTTTATCTTATGATACAATGAGTTTACTAAGTAAAAGTAAAAAATGCTCAATTATGTTTGGTACGAAAATCGACCAACGGTGTTTCTTATAAACTTCCTTAGATGAAGCTAACGATATGGTGCGCAAAAGAAAGTGAGCCAGACCATTACATTAATTTTATATATGTTTTAAGGAAATCATTCTATTTTACTTCTGGTATATATTGCGAAAATTCCGAGCGTCACATGGATACTAGGTAAAAGTCGTCTTTCTATAGTGACATAATAATCGTTTTAATTTAGAAAATGCACAAATGGATACGATTTCCTTGATAGATGACTTCTTTAATGTTTTGCTCCTCTTTGATATTATTATAAATATACGGACCCGTCTGTCGGGAAAGTGATTACATTTCTATTGCGTGAAGCATTTTTAATTACGAAGTCTTGAAGTCACTGGCGCGTGTAATTTCACGTCAAAGAAAAACGAGGTGAAATGTTGAAAAACATTACTCTTCATGCAAGGAATTTTGCAATACTTCTCAGGAGTCCACCGCTGTCTTATTTTAGAATTTTCTTTTAATGATTACAAGCTTTAATAACAGGGAAAAAATATTAATTTTGTGACATCCCATTAACCTGAAAATGTTCTGATTCTCTTGATTAATTTTGTTTTCTTTATCCCTGATTCAACACTATCAATTAGTGGCACTAGAAAGATGGGAATATTTGCATTGATATATTAGCAATATTAAGATATTAATAATTTATTTGACTTTGGTACAAGTACCTATATCTCGGTGCATTTGAATGAATGTGTATCATCAAACAAACCCAATTCCAGTTAAAGTACTTAAATGCAGAGGAAAAGAAATTTGTAGAATTATAAAATTTAAATCCATGTTTTCGGATCTTCTCTGTTATTTTATCAATATAAAAAGCGTAAATGATAATAAAAGTTCTGTTTCTTCCCACCATGAAAGCTTTATCTCAAGGTTCTTGCATCCTGCAGCCAAAACATGAATGAAGTGACATACAGTAAAAAAGGAAATGAGCATTATGAAACAGTTGGCAGGATAATTTTGAGAAAAACGCATAGTATTTACTTCTTATAAATATGAAATTTGGATAAGGATACAGACCAACTCCAAGGTTTCTCTCTCTCTCTCTCTCTCTCTCTCTCTCTCTCTCTCTCTCTCTCTCTCTCTCTCTCTCTCTCTCTCTCTCTCTCTCTCTCTCTCTCTCTCTGTTTTTTATTACAGATGGAAAATTTATATGGAATTTCTAAATTAGCTTGGAGAAAGCATTTCGAATAGAATTTTACTGCCAACAAGCTTAAAATATATGGTCTTTATTTCAAATAATGAATAAAATTTTAATGATAGTGACTACAATGTGAAACACTGTTCCTTTTAAGTGGCTACCCAGCACCAACTTGAATGAGCATTATAGATTTTGCTATTTATAGAGTTATTCATGTTATTTCTTATGTTAAAGGATAAGGATTTCTATACATGAAGTTTGGTCACTGAAAAAATTTCTATACATTTCATCAAAGATTAGTTTACTTATCAATGATTGTTACTTTCATCTGTGTAGAATAGAACGGCTATTACGCAAAATATTTAAGTTAGTATAACTGGGAATTTGTAAAGCAATAATCAATTCAGTTAAAAAAGAACTATCAGGTAAGGCGTGATAACCGTCACCTTATAATAATACAAGTCGGGAATTTATATTTACTCAGACCTACTTGAATAGCAATCAAGTAACCTTTCTGTTTATTTTTCTGATTGGTATCATTCATATTCATCCTCAAAACTTCTAATCGTTCTTGGTGAAAACCTATAGTAAATGTGCTACGGAATATCAATATCAGGTTATTCCATAGAATATTTATGTATTTATTTAATTATAATTTCATAAAAGGACGTGCTAAATGTAACCTAGCTATTTATATCCTGCAGTTGAAAGTATACTGTCCTTTCACCTCGCTTGTTTCTCATCAAAATTATCTATGTTACATCGGTTGCTAGACTCCCTTCAATTCTCTTTTTTGTTAAGGTAGAATTATATTCTCAATGGCAAGTTCCCGATATATTCACTGACTTTTAATACTATTTAGAATTGATTAACAACATCATAGCTGTATCATCTACAAATGCTAGCACATACATAGGCAGCATCCACTTTTATGATGTTTTCCGTGCTTTTCTCATTTTCACATGTATTTGTCAAATTATTTTCTTAACTATAGTATACCATCTAATTTCAAGATCAAATCATCTAATATATGTTTGATCTTTAAATTTATCCGTTTTTCATCACAATCTGTATGTTTGGCGTTAGTCTATAAAGTACTTATATATACTGTATATATATATATATATATATATATATATATATATATATATATATATATATATATACTGTATATATATATATGCTGGCTTCCTATTATTCATGTTGATGAAAATTTAAATCTATGAACGGCCAGTTAATTTACACCTCTTATTTATATGCGTATCCACGCAAGGTATGCATATATATATATGTATATATATATATATATATATATATATATATATATATATATATGGGTGTGTGCGTGTGTGTGTGCGTGCTTGAGTGTGTTTGTATATATAATTTTTAATATATATATATATATGTGTGTGTGTGTGTGTTTGCGTGTGTGTGTATGTGTATGTGTGTAGGTTGCTGGGCTTGGCATAAAGAAATGCTTCACGTCCAAATAAAAACACATCTATAAAATTAAAATTATATCATTAGTTCAAGTCAGAGTAAGAGAATGTTCGAGTACATTTCTTCTCAGTGAAAAAAAAAAAGATATTTCTTCATAAAAACATTCATTCGATGGGCCATTAATCTGAGATATGGACAGAAAACCATTGGTTATATCTGAGAATTCAATAAAATATTGCAAAGAATAAGAGGCGAAAGATTCACGGGCTTTTCAATATGTACAGTCAGTAGAAAAGATTTATTTACCTTTGAAGGAACGTGAAAAGATTTAATTTAGGCCTTCTTCGAATGGGTTGGAGAAAATCATTTAATGTTCGCCCATAGGGACACTCAAAGACCAAGAAAAAAAAAGAGCAAGAAAAGACTTTCAACATTATGAATGTACCATGTTTTCTACTTTTCACGGCAGGCGTTATTGGGATAATACTCATCCTTTTCGTTTTCAAGATATATGAGATGAATTTTCGTTAGTTCTCGCTTTTTGGAGAATAAAAGTTTATTGTAACTAAAGATTGAATAATGATTTATCCCCTAATTTATTTTTTATTTAGTGAAATTCACAGTACTTGTGGATGAATTTGAGTGGCTCTTAAACTACGTTAAATTTATGACATTGATGACTAATAATCATAAGCCCGAGAAAGAGAGTAGAAACTGATCACATTGGACGAAAATATCGATTACCTGAATCATTTAGCGAACTAGTTTGCAAAAAATAATGAGGCTAACATTCTGATAAAAAAAAAATCCCGCTGAGAAAGGAATAGTCATTACCCACTGGGCATGCCTCACCAGATTGTGAAGGATTTGTAAATATATATATATATATATATATATATATATATATATATATATATATATATATATATATATTGGGTAATTTGGCTAGTATTTTGAAATTAGAATAGTTAATTGGATGCTTGCATGCATGAGCGTGATAACGTGTGGAAGAAAATTCCTTTTTATTTAATATACAACGTGTACGATGACTGACTCCTCTATGAGAGTCAATGCGGATCCTCAAGAGACGGTTGGAACGACCATTATAAGTTCTTAAATTACATTTAGGACAATTGTGTAAAAAAACAATTGAGGACCGCATCAAATCTGGTAGAGTGTCTTTGACTGTGAACATGCTACCTATGGTTAGTGGATTTTTTTAAAACAAAATTGAAATTAACGTATGGATACAAATTAGAAAGACCTTTCTCAAGTTTACATTTAACATTTTTATAGTTATATATGAATGGTAGAGACACATACATCTGCTTCTTTGGAACATTTAGTACTGTGGCTTTTGGAATAAAAAAAGTTACCTAAAAACTGCTTTGTAAGTTTATCAAACACGTCAAATGGATAACAGTTCCTAATAAGATATGATTTTAGAAATTTAATTTCCTCGTGGAACCTAACCCAATCTAAAGAAAGATTAAAAGCTCTGAAAATCAATGTTTTGCAAGAGTTTACTTAAAATGAAGTCGGACAGTGACTTAAAAAGCTTAACCTAAGTCCTGTAAAAGCTTTTCTAAAAATGCCAGTACTAAACGCACCATTAAAACATGAAATCTTAATATCTAAAAAGCCACAGTACTAAATGTTCCAAAGAAGCAGATGTATGTCTCCACCATTCATATATAACCATAAAAATGTTAAATGTAAACTTGAGAAAGCTCTTTCTGATTTGTATCCATATGTTAATTTCAATTTTGTTTTCAAGAATCCACTAACCATAGGTAGCATGTTCACAGTCAAAGACACTCTACCAGATTTGATGCGCTCCTCAATTGTTTATTTATACAATTGTCTTAAATGTAATTTAGGAACTTGTATTGGTTGTTCCAACCATCTCTTGAGGATCCGCATTGACTCTCATGGAGGAGTCAGTCATCGTACAGGTTGTATATTAAATAAAAAGGAATTTTCTTCCACGTGTGATCATCCTCATGCATGCAAGCATCCAATTAACTATTCTATATATATATATATATATATATATATATGTGTGTGTGTGTGTGTGTGTGTGTATGCGTATGCATGTATATATATAAACATATATTCGAAGTGGAGATATCGTATGGTGTGCATCATGATGATGAGCAAAGCTGTACTAGTCAGGGACACATACACAATAAATATATATATATATATATATATGTATATATATATATATATATATATATATATATATATATATATATATATATATATATATATATATAATACTGTATCTCCAAATTCAATCAAACTTCAGGAAAAAAATTTGAAAGCAAAATTATCTGAGTTAGATTATACTCATACATCTGCTTTAATTTTAGGATTTAAGTTTCTTTGAAGAAAGTTTAAGACAAAAGCCTGCAATGTGGTAGATTTTATTAAATCTATGGACGTATAAGGAGTTTTTAATTAAAACTTGGTCTTTGACTGAGACGCTTAGTTTCTCTCTCTCTCTCTCTCTCTCTCTCTCTCTCTCTCCTCTCTCTCTCTCTCTCTCTCTCCTCTCTCTCTCTCTCTCTCTCCTCTCTCTCTCTCTCTTAATACTGTATATATATATATATATATATATATATATATATATATATATATATATATATATATACATATATATATATATATATATATATTACATTTTACATTCTTGGTTGATTTTACTTCAGCGATATTTCTTTTTAAAAATATAAGTCATTTAGCTTTCGATTACAGTGGTGTAAGTCCTCTCCTATATTATTTGTATGTATCCCATCGAAAAATTTGATGATTTCGCTATAAATGTTGTTAATCATAATATTCCAGGTAGCAAGTGTTATATGCTATATGAATTGAGAGTTTTCTTCCCATTGCTTGAAGCTGTAAAGGATTCCTTTTTCAATAATGTATTCAATTTAAAATGGCATAAAATTGTATTCTACTCGAATGCGTGTTTCATTTAGATGGTAATTAAGCGAACTACATTGACGGGAAAATTAAGTTTATTAACAATTACTAAGTGATAAGATAAAAACCTACTATTTTTAAGTTTCCTGTTCATTTTCGAAGACTGAAGGATAATAAGATTTGAGTAAGGATATATAAAATGAAAATGAAAAACTTCTTAGGTTGAAACTAGAAACACCCTGTGGAGGGGCACATAGAAACTACTGACAACCTGTTTCTAAGTTTACACAATTATTTTTATTACTTGCTAGGCTACAGCCTAGTTGGAAAAGCAAGATGCTGTAAGCCAAAGGGGGTGCAACAGGGATAAAATAGCCCAGCTAGGAAAGGATATAGATAAACTACAAGAGAAATAAAGAACAATATGAATTATTTAAAGACACACAACAACATTAAAATAGTTCTCTCATATATAAACTATAGAAAATTTAAAAAACAAGAGAGAGGAAGAGAAAAAATAGGTAGAAAAGTCTGCCTTAGTGTACCTCAAACAAGAGAAATTTACTCCAAGGCAGGGTAAGACCATGCTACATGGGTTATGACACTACCCTAGACTAGACAACAATCTCTTGATTTTGGAGTGAACTTCTCCTAGAAGAGCTACTATACCTAAAGAATCCTTTCTACCCTTACCAAGAGGAAAGTAGCCTCCGGAGGTAATCATCCGTTCCCTAGTTTGCAAATTTCGTTTTCGTAAAGACCTTGGAGCATGTGATGCCCTTCTTACAGTCTCCAATGGTGTACAGAAATTCCTTGATTGTGGTGAGGAAGTTCGTATGATTGGCCTGTGACCATGCTTATCATGAGGCCCTTGTTTTCAAACTCAAAGAGTTCGAAGTGGGTGGGTTGTTTCTTATCGTCATTACCCAATTTTAAGTAATAGATCGCAAAGGGTTTTTGTTGATGGGCACCATAGTGAGTAAAGGAATGTGATATCTGGTGTTCTTCAAGGTAGTGTTCTTGGCCCATTACTTTTCTTACTATATAGTTTGGTCTAGAAAACAAGCTTGTTGCACATGCAGATGATGCTTCTCTCCCTGCATCAATTCCACCTCCTGAATGTAGATCTGGGCTTACTGAATCCTTTATTAGAGATCTAGCTAGAAAAAGTGCATGGTGCAAATTATGGGGTATGAAGTTGAATCCTATATTTATAACTTAAAATTTTAGGTTTGATTCTCGACAACAAATTTATTTTTGAGAAACACATTAGGTGTGCGTCTTCTTCAATTGCACAAAAAATTGGCATATTGAGAAAGTCTTTCAGGTTTTTTGGTGATCAATGTGTTTTGAAGTAGTGCTTTAATTCTTTCATTTTACCTTGTTTCGAGTGTTGTTCTCCTGTGTGGTCTTCAGCTGCTGATTCTCATCTTAATTTGTTAGACAGGAACTTACGGTCTATTAAATTTCTTATTCCTGATCTAGATATTAATCTCTGGCACCGTCATTCAATTAGTTCATTATGCATTTTGCATAAGATTTTTATTATTCTGACCATCCTTTTCATTCAGATCTTCCCGGACAGTTCCATCCTGTTCGTAATACTAGGTATGCAGTAAATTCTAATAGTCATGAGGCTCAATACTACACAGTACTCAAGAAGTTTTATTTCGGCTGTGACCAAGTTGTGGAATGATCTTTCTAATCGGGTAGTTGAATCAGTAGAACTTAAAAAGTTTAAACCCACAATAAATATTTTTATGTTGAACACGATTACATAAGTCCTTTTATAGTTTATATATCAAATATATTTTTTAATGATTTTAAAAAATTTTACTTAACTTTTTCATTACTTTTTATATCGTTTATGTATTTCCTTATTTCCTTTCCTCACTGGGCTGTTTTTCTCTGTTGGAGCCCTTGGGCTTATAACATTTTTCTTTTCCAACTTGGGTTGTAGCTTAGCTAGTAATAATAATAATAATAATAATAATAATAATAGTTAACCTCTGGAGTGCAGAAGAAATTTTTGGTAATCACAGTGCTGTCAAGTGAAAGGAGACAGAGAAGAATGTGGAAAGAATAGGACAGACTATTCTCTGTATGTGTAGGTTAGGCTAAGTAAAAATGAGCCGTTACCAGAGAGTGATACAATGTAGTACTATCTAGCCAGTCATAGAACCCAATAACTCTAGCGGTAGTATCTCAACTGGTTTTTAGTGCCGTAGCTAATCTACTACCTGTATAGAACATAATATAACAATGATTGATATCAGGATACATGTTATTGGAGAAGGCTTTCGTGAATCATCATTTATGAATTGCCATGGGTGTGAATGTTGTTTTCCTTTTTTGAATACATTTAACATGCACACAAACACAGATACCTACACTCACACATTCATGCCATTTATCTCTCTCCTCTCTCTCTCTCTCTCTCTCTCTCTCTCTCTCTCTCTCTCTCTCTCTCTCTCTCTCTTTATATATACATATATATATATATATATATATGTATATATGTATGTATATACACACACACACACACATATATATATATATATATATATATATATATATATATATTTCAATGCTCCTGTTTTACTAATTACATGATCATAATCATTTTTAAATACTGAATAACATATAGCATTGTCAACTTGCTAAACTTGTTTTGTCAAGGCACCAGTTATGCATATCTAAAGAAAGCATTACGGTACCAAAAAGAAATGACTTCTGTACGATCTTGATTTTTCCTTACTCTTTTTTTTTCTTTCCTATTTTATTTCGTATCGAGGATATATGCTTATCCTAGTGTGATATTATCCGAGTGTTTTCACCTTGCCGATAACCAAATGTGTCTCAGTCTGAGTTTTTTTTTTTTTTTTCCATCTTTGAAAGACATACAAATATAATGCATGTCCTTAAATCACGACATTATCGAGAAATTTCGAACAATATTCCTTCAGAGGTAGTATTCAACAACATTTTAGTCATTCCATCATAAAACGAAAAGCCCTGAAACAAGAGGACATTAGGAAAACATTCCTATAACTATAGGGTTTCATTTAATGGCTTTGTGCATATCAAATCGTATCCTTGGAGTCGAAAATAAGTACACAATTTAATCAATATATACATAATTTTTTTTTCTTCTCTTCTCCTCAAGTAATAGATTTACCTTCCTGGAAGACGAATGCAATGCTGATATAAATTTGAATAAATCTACTTTTTTTTTATAAGAAAAAAAAAAGGATTAAGATGGAATGATTTTGCTCGAAGCCAAGCTTGAAAAAATATTCCTAAAATAATGTAAAATGTATGATAATGAATTAAAAGATACTGTCTGAAAATAAGTGCATCTTAATCAATCGGTCATGAGGATGCACAATTCCATAATAAACATCTACGTTCTCTCTCCACCTGTTTAACCTGCTCTATTTATTTTCATCATTGTTTAGATTTCAAAATAGACGTTTTGGGTCTTTATATCCAACTTGTCTAACGTCTCCCATATATTTTCATATTTTTGGATTGTTAAAATAAAGTATTTTCTGATTTTGATCTCCATCTTGTTTAACGTCTCTTATTTATTTCCATCATTTTTTTATTTGCAAATAAGGATTTTTTTTAGATACGCCATTTGAGAGATAGCTCTTTTTTTTATGAAGACGGATTGTGACATCCTGTTTTTATGATACACCTTTACTAAAAATAATCCCCATTATCATATTCATGAAGGACCGTTGGTATTTTGAATACCACCTTTAACATATCAAAGATGAGAGAGTAAGTAAAGCTTCACTGAAACTAAAAAAAAAAAAAAAGTTTTTTCTTTCCAGAGATACAGTAAGCGGAAGACTTATGAACATTGCCTGGCCTGTACGTTTTAGTATGTATGTATGTAAATATATATATATATATATATATATATATATATATATATATATATATATGTACATATAAATATACATATATATATATATATATATATATATATATAGATAGATAGATAGATAGATAGATAGATAGATAAAACTAAGGAGATATGCATTAGATTGATTCAAGATCATATGATAAAAGAATAATTATGATTTTTAAAATCTTTCTTTATAAAAGCGATTTCCCAAAAAAGTATTTTTGGGCGTTTTTTTTTTTTCTACATTATAGTTATACTCACACTAGACATAAGATGGTTTGAAAGATGTAAAATGTGTCATGTGCTGATTTGAGACCATTATTACAATGAATTTTAATTTTATGTCAAATAAAATCTGGTACAGCCTGTATAATGAACCCAATGAAAACTTGTTGTAGGTGGCCTGGTTATTATATGAGACTAATCTAACAGATAAGTGAGTTTCCCTTTTAGCCCTCTAAAGTGATATTCAAAATTATACTGGCACTTCTTTAGCTATAGATAACTAGGGTGTTCAGAGCTGAAATGTTAGGTCAAGTCTATTGTTGCAGTAGAAACTATGGTGAGGACGACAGCTGTGTCCTGTACTGATCAAGTCTGCTGTTTAATTGTACAGGTTCTACATATATATATATATTTTTTAATTATTCCATTTTCCACCCAAGATAAATATTTAGTCGTATTCTCTCTTCACTTATCTCTTTTTATGTAAGTGTTTCCAGACTAAAGATTTTACAAACATTTCCGGTCATGAATCCTTAAATTGTTGTGGTCATATAGATCAGATTGTTTTGAGTGTGGTTAAAGAGGTTAAGAATCTGGCATATATTTGTCTCAAGATGTTAAGAATGTGGCATATTTTTGGCAGGGATAATAAATTCTATAAGGAATCAAAAAGTTATTAGTAAATTAACGTTTCATATCTCAATACAACATATCTTAGTTACGTTTCCCCTCTTTCTACATCCTTTACTTGACTTTTATCCTTAGTTTCAAAACTTCATTTTCCGGTTCTCATGTGCCTCAACATTTATAGGCAACTTTTTATCCTGTATGCAATTCTCCACGAGAGGGGAATTTTAAAACGTGCAGCCTTTATAAGGCCCTTTCCTGTCGTCATTCCTGGCTTTTGTGGGGAATGATAGTTCTTGCTTTCCGTTTCTTTCAGCCCGTGGATGATTCTATTGGACATTTCTAAGCGTGTTTTCGTCTCGGTTTGAAACGAGAGTATTTTTTCTTCTTTTGCAACTTCTTCACTTGTTTTACGATTTTCCAGAACTCAATATCAAGGAGAGAGAGAGAGAGAGAGAGAGAGAGAGAGAGAGAGAGAGAGAGAGAGAGGAGAGAGAGAGAGAGAGAGAGGAGAGGAGAGAGAGAGATGGCCAAGAACGAATTTTACAATTAATTGTTGAAACATTGTGAGATTGTTTTTTTTTTATTGTTACAGATAATATCCAGAAGGAAAAGAACTCCTAGATACAAATAAATTGAATTACTTAGTTAAGAAAAATAGACTGCTATATTTGGACGGTATTTAAAGAATATTTTATTAGTGTGATTATAACTTTCTAATCATGATCTACTTGTAACCAATTATAAGTCCAAAATTCATTAGTTTAGAATAAAAGAACGTACAGTTCTTTCTTGTATCAGCATGAGTTATCAATGGTGATTAATTTTTTAAGTGGATAATGCTACATTATGTTATGACGAAAGCTTCAATTCTGTGACATCCTTCCTCTAATGATGTGTTAGTGAGGAAAGGGTTCGCGTCACATGAGATTTGAATGAGCAAATAAGGCCTAATTGCTGGTTTGTAGATGACGTTGACTAATTATTGCGGATGAGGGTTCAGTGAATACATATGTTTAGCCTAATTTGGTTTGACTTGGAGTGACGTTACGTTAAGCAAACTTTAGTTCTTTTTATTTATGGGAGTTTTAACTATTTTTCAATGTCCAACTTTTAATTTTCATGTCATATGCTTTTCTGCGTATAATGCAAACTTTTTATTTCAATGTTTTTCATTGTCAATATTTTCATGAAATACGCAATGTAAACTGCCAATGAATTAATTGTAAATCCAGATGGTATTCGACGTAACCAAACTATGATTTTTTTGAGTGATATGCTTTCTGAGATAAGAGTTTGGCATGAGCTAGCTATTTCATCTCTACTGTACGTGTCGTGTTTCAATGAATTAGAGTTTCAAGAGTGTTTTAAAATGAATGTAGTTAGCAAAACAACAATTTTGGCAAATTTCGAACATCTGAAATCTTTAAAAATTATATTAGGAAAGATAATTTTAGATGGCAGTTTGTAAGCTATTTTTTGTCATTGGATTGAAACCAAAATTATCTTACTCGGAAGGTATTATTGTTTTAGCTAATAAATTAATTATGTAAGGAAACAAAAATTAACGAATATATTTTCATTAACAAACTGACAATAACATCTTCACCGTGATAGGACAATAAGAATTTTTTTCGGGACATAGTTAAATTTTTATCTATTTTACGAAAAAGTGAGAGACTGAATGTTTAATCTCATCAGATAAAGATTAATCACGTGATGCTTTTGTGTTTTAAGTTTCCTTGGAGCTCTTTTAGTATAAATGTTGCTCATATCTAATCATTTTCTTTCCTCAGTTTGCATCAGCAATTAGGTGTACGGATCTTTTTCCACAAAATCATAGTCGTAATGTAATAGGCGTTTTCTAACTTTTATATCTCATTAAAATTCTCATATTTTCCTTGAATTGTGATACATTTGCCCCCGGGAAACTTAAAAACATATATCTTTAGTAACATGTTTTTAACTGATGTTATCTTTCTACTATTTTAAACAATTCGATCGTAGTGCCTAAAAAAAAAAAGTGGATAAAGGAAAGTCATATTCGTGTAATGTTTACAAACCTCATTATAAATAATTTTAGATTATAGAATCAAAACACTTTACTTCTATTTTTTTCAATGTCATTTTATTTGAATACCATATGACGTATATGATTGTATTTTATTTTTTTAGGTGTATGTGTATATCTTCAATAAACCAAACGATCTATACAAATATTCTATTTTTTACTATTTATCTTAAAGCATTGAATTGCATAAATAGATACATGTAATTTTGAGAATTGTAGAACATTTTTTATGGTCTTTAATGCAAATGAAGAGAGAGAGAGAGAGAGAGAGAGAGAGAGAGAGAGAGAGAGAGAGAGAGAGAGAGAGAGCGAGAGAGAGAGAGAGAGAGAGAGAGAGATAATTTTGTATGATCGGGCGTACGATCTTAAAATCTAAACTCTCACTGTATAGTAAATTAAATTAGTTACTCTCTTAGAATATAAACGAAAGATGTTAATACAATAAAATGTTTGGTAGGTGGGTCACTGATTTTATGTAATTGTTCAATTTTAAAAAAATACTTAAGGTATTCATTTTTTATACGTGTGTTTATGAGATATAACATTTATGCGTGAAAAACGATGTATTATAGTTGGAATAAATTTTTAAGGACATAGTTACCAGTATTAAATATTTACTATAAATATTTAGTGACTTATTTATTTGCTGTTATCCCATTATCTCTTAGTTTGGTTCTTTTACGTTTGTAGGTGTGTATATTATCTTTACTAACTTTTTTGGGCTTATAATCAATTCCTAACGTCAATTGGATTTTCATTTATAGGTACAATAATTATAATAGGAGAGCAGGAACTATAGTTAATAAACGGAAAATTATTTTCTTTTGTGCTCTCTGCAAACTATTGTTTCTCCAATACACACACAAACGCACATTTATATTAATTTATGTATGTATATATATATATATATATATATATATATATATATATATATATATATATATATATATAATCTTTGTGTGTGTGCTTGTGTGTAAGCCACAACTACCTTCTTAAACGAATTCTCTGAGGCTTAGATTCCGTGGCAGAGCGTTTTGATAATAAAATGTATTGGTGTCCCATATGGAACCTCTTATAATGATTAATATTTTTGTTCTGCCAAGGATTCTTATATATATATATATATATATATATATATATATATAGATAGATAGATAGATAGATAGATAGATAGATAGATAGGCAGGCATATGAAAGTACACACGCGAATATATATATATATATATATATATATATATATATATATATATATATATATATGTGTGTGTGTGTGTGTGTGTGAATGTATGTATGTATGTGTGTGGTTGTGTATATGTTTATATATGTATATATACATATATAATGTATGTGCCTGGATATATGTATGTGTCTGTCTGTCCCTATACATATACAAAATGTTTGTATATAATAGTCAAATACAAATATACATAGTTAGGCAGGTATATAGATATAGATAGCCATACTTATACACGGATACATCATACTCATACCTTAAAACATTTTCATATTCTTTTACTTAGGTTTAAAGAACTTTTATCCTTGCATTTTTTATTCTCGGTATTATTCGCCTCGAGGGGTTTTCTCGATTTCGGGCTCTGAATATAATCGACTTTGATATGCGACTTTACACTGCTTCTCACTTTGTGGCATATATATTCGCTTCCTCTGTCTTATGTGAATACGGCAGATTTCCATTATAATTTAAAGTTCTTGGAAAAATATATTTATCATTTAATTCCATTCTAAAGCCTTAAAACTTGTGATATGTTAGAAAACTAGACACTAATCTTGTTTATTCAATCTCCGTCCGTGTTTTTATGTTTGTTTTTTTCTTGTATTGTTATTTACTTTAAAAATACCCTTTTGTCATTGATTCAGATGGTCAACCTATTATAGTTTATTGTAGTGAGACGAATATATATGAATATTTTTGTTTGATAAATAATAACAATAAAATATTATATTGCTAGGTTCTGGTAGACTATGCAATGAACAACTATCTTTTTTTTTATTCAACTTCTTTCGTATTTTCTTTAAACACACCCTTTGCTATTTGTTTTCAATTAAACCTTAATCATATTAATTGTCACAAAAGAGTACTAATGACATACAATATGGCATCATTATAGATGATGAAGTATCATATTATGTAAAATATTCGAATGTTATTTTTTCGCTATCAACTCAATGGACACCTCTTTTGGGATTAGAAACTCCTATAGTTTCCACTCTCATTATATTTCAAGATTTCAATTTGGTCCTGATTTTTTTTTCGTGAATATCAATATTCCTATTCACAACGAAATTGGCGTGCAAATTTGACAATTTTTTTTTTTCAATCTTAATATTCTTCCTCCTTATTTAACGAGTGGCGTCGAATTTTGTTTAAAATGCTTTGAAATAATTTTGTACATTTCCTGGTGGTCATCTACCTATCACTTGTCTGTGGTTTTTATTTAATTCAACACGGTGTGATTTGTTTCGCTTTTATAACTTATTCTATCAAATGACATATGTTTCTATATTAATTGTATTTTTTTCTATGTTGGTCAACTTATGTTTGACTGTTAATAATATTCTTGTAAGTATAGAATTAGTATGCTGGCACGGTCTTATCCAACATAAAATGTAAGACACTCATAATATTCATAAAATGGAGACATGGGTTTATTAGTGAAGAGGGCATCAGTGACATCAAAACATACTATTATATAGTAATTAAGTTATATTTAACAATGCAGATAAGGCTATATATATATATATATATATATATATATATATATATATATATATATATATACATATACATATACATATACATATACATACATACACATCATATAGCGGTAGAAAATTATACTATCCGAAAGTAATGTGTCAGGAATTAGTCATACCGATAGAAAATTATACTTTCTGAAACTGCTGATACTTGCAAAACTATCAATTAGAAATATTATACTATCTGAAACTGCTGACACTTCAAAAGTATCAAAAGTCTCTGTAACTATTATTCTCTATTGACATTTAAAGCCATTCCTTCCAAAGCACTTGTTGTTAAAGCTGATTTAAAATGCCAGTTGTTATTAAAAGAATATTAACATGTACTCTGGTAAAACTACCTAACAATTATTTGAGTGTGTTACACATTCCAGATTTAGAAATTTGTGTCTTATTACTCTTATAATACTTAACATATTTATCAATCAAATCCAGTTCATCTAGGTCAGGGCAATTAAACGTTTTACTTCATATACTTCACTCAACCTATCATTCTTATTTCCTTCGTCCCCCAAAGAAATTCATACTTTCTTTTACAAGTTTCTATATTTAAAGAAATGTGATCTGGAAATCACAGTCAATTATTCCTTGGGCCCAGACCCAAAATTTCACATATTTGGGGTCACCTGGATTGAATAATTCACTTGGGTATTTTTGACTTGCTATATGACTCTAGTTTATGTTTTGATGTGATAACCCGGGCATACTGGCAGCTTAATTGTGGTTATCACCAATTTTGTGAGGGTACCTTAGACTTGTAATATTTTCGCCGCACTTCCGTTATGATTTTCTTTCATTTTCAGTTAATAATAACTTGGCTAATTTTTATTGAAAATAAAAGAATAAGCCACCATTTTTAATTTTGTAAGGTGCAGATATCTGTTTTTGAACATTTCTACCACAATAGACAAATGAATACTACAGTCGATATTTCACGAAAAATATGTAATGTTGTAGTTACAATAGTTTTTGACAGGCATTCATTCAAGTTCAAAAAAAGTTTGAACATCTAAGTAAAACATACATATTTTATACAATGGTTGACCTCAGTGGAATAGCACGTATTTAACATCTAATACAAAAATCATAACAAAGTTGGGTACAAAACTAGTTCAATAGTTACCGTCAGGCCAGAACATATATTTCTGGATTGCAGGCTGAGCATTGGTGACAGAATTGACATACAATTGATATTGTTGGCTTATATTTTGATTGATTTTCAGCAATCGGGCTGTGCGCATAATTGTAAGAGATAAGAAAATAACTACATGATTAGCATATGGTCACATCTGTAACGGGAAAAAGTTACTCCTCATCACTTTCCTCAGAGTCCGTCAGCTCCATTTGGTGTTTTTCTTCATTTGGATCTGCAGCCTGGTTCTCACAAGTTTGGAGTCCGCACATCTTTTTGCATTTTAGACCGTTGCTTAGACATTTACAATTTGGCAATTTGCACGAGCACACACACTTGCAGGAAAGCATCTACAAGACAGCATCCGGTGCAGGTGAGCCATGCATCAAGTTAATCGACAGTTTGCCATCTTCGTCAGTTGTCCGTCCATTGTTCTCTGGGCTGGGAACAACAGGTTTGTTCTGCAGAGACCTCCTCGTAATGGCTGCTTGGAAGCTGGCACGTTTGACATGCATAAAGAGGGAGTCTTCACAAGGAGGCAATTGACTGGATTCGATATATCCATGTCTGGTACAGAATAGCTGATATCGAAGCTGGTTCACGTATGTGGTGCTGATGGAAGGCATACAGATACAGTAGACAATCTCTTGCACCTTTTCGAAGAGCTCTGGTGATACGTCCCATGATTGTTCCAGCTGAGTGAACGTTTAGCTGTAATGATTGCATGGATCTCTGTGTCTGTTCCAGAACTTCATTCACAGTGGACATCGCTTTTGCTGGATCATTGATTGTGGGCAGGTAGGTCAAAATGTACCGAGTCACTGTGATTTTATTGCGGATCTTTATGTTGAATCAAGTCCAGCCTCTAACGATCTTGTTGTCGAGGTCTCATGTTCTACTCAGGAACCAGATGTGGTTTTTAGTTTTAGCATCGTGGACCTTTTTCTTGGTGTTTGGCTCCAACGTTTGAGTTTTTGGTGGCATAGCACGCTGTCCAACATTGTATGCTGGTAGGAGCAATGGAGGTTGGATTAATGCTTATTTTCTTCGACCTGGCCACTACTGGTAGTACTTTCTGTGGTATTGGACCTGTAAGCTTGGACTGTACAGTAATGTCATTGACTCTATGAAAAGTCCCTGATCCACTCAGAGTTTCTTCGAGACGGCCAATATTGTCCCATGCGAACGTTGTGACCACACATGAGTTGAGATCTGTTTGAAGTACAGAGTCGGTTTTGTATTTTCAAATTTCTGAACGCAAAGTGCAGTATTAATTTCTTGGAACTGGGAATAAACTACAATGTTAATACTTTCTGTGTTTCCTGTGAGAGACTTAACAGCAAATGGAAGAAGAACGTGCTTGGGTAGTTTTATCTTGCCAATGGTAACTGCAATCACCAGATCACTGACAAATGATGCAACAAGGCGCTGAATTCTCTCAGAGTGGTGTGCAGGTTCATTCCCTCCAGTTAGTTCTGTAAACAGAAATCGAGTGATAGATTCAGGAATGACGTTTTTCTGTGTATCAGGTGGCCACATATCACTGACATCTTGCTTCTTAATGTCATTCCGTAGCTGCATTGCTGCCGTTTGTAGGATATAACCTGACTTGTTTCCCCAAGCATTCTCCAGATCTTTTTGTAATTTATAAGCAAGCTTGACAATGTCATCCATTAACAGCATATGTGGGTAGACATGAAGCCTCCCTTTCTCATCAGAGATAATGTGCAGCAATTCTCCCAAATTACATTAAAGTTTACGACGAACATATTTCTTAGTTGAGAGCTTAATATTGGGGAAACTACAAGACATCATGGACCTCTCAAGTCGGCAGGCAAGATCTGTCAAAGGAACAATCTTAGCTCTCGACAGGGGTTCATTCCTGATATAACAGAAAAATTCATCATAAGATGTTCTTTCTGCTGCCTCGTACACTGTCTGCTCATCATCCTCATGTATTTCTGTGACATCAGACCTGGCAGAGGATTCAACTTTTTTTTACTGATTGTAGCATGATACATGATAATGGCCCTCTGCTGCCACAAGTTCTCTGCTTAGCAATGCAAGGATTCTGTTGTCAAATTTTCTGCTTGCTGCATCACGGATGCTGGCATCCACATGAAGTTCAACACATTTTGTGAGAGCTTCCCTGGTGTTCTGTCCTTTCAGGTATTTGCTTGACTTGTAAAATATACATATTTATTCATACACTCTTGATGTTGCTGGTGCCTCTGTGGATGATTTTCTTGAGCTCGATTGTTTAGGTTCACAACTTGTGCCCTTTGAAAGGATAGAGTTGAGAAGTTTTTTCATCGTAAAGATATTATGGCATTTGCGATGATAATGTATACGTGGTATCTGTCCTTCTTCTAGGTACTTGGCTACATTCAAAATCTCTGTATGTTGTCTGATCTCTGCAGCTGTCAACAGGGTTTTCCAAAAATCTAGATCTTGTGGCGAAACCAGGGCATCAGACTCATCATTAGAGCAGTGAAAAATGCAGTTGGTTGATGGCTGCGTCTTTGGCAGTGTCGCTTTTCCAGATTCACTAAATGAAGCCATCTTGTGCGAACGCAGTATTCAGTTTTTGTATCACACCAGCGGCATCCAATAGACAAATTGCAGGAATTAAGTTTAAGGAATTGGAATATAAATTGTTAATTCTTAGAAAAATAAAATCTTACATAATTATAATAAAATTATAATGCAAATTCAGCGTAGGCTCCAAGACATCAGTATCATAAATAAAGAATGCAAAAGACCATTACATTAATTAGTGTATTCATTCGTGTATTAATTAGTTAGCCTTTATTACAAATGATTAAGCTGAACAAAACACAATTAGTATGATAGGAACTTACATAACAAATACTGTGATGCATCCATATTTGCAACGCCATCTAAACAGCTGAAAATTAAACTTACGACTACGAGTTATTTAACTATTTTTAACAAAAACCTAGAAGAGAATAAACAATATCATGATCCAAACAAAATAAAGTCAACACTTTTCCAATAGCTTATTTTACACTGGTTGTACACAATATCTCTCAAACAAAATTGAAAATGTGTAAACCAATAGGTCTCGAACACAATTTGACATCCTTTATAGCAATTTATGGTAAAAACAGAATTTAAAAAAAAAAAGTGATTAAGCTGTCAGTATGGAAAGGTCATCACATTCAAATGAGCCTTTATTCAGCTTATCTAATTGTCTGTACCACTTTTGTTTATTCACCCCAGGTAATACCTATATCTGGTCAGGCCCATGGACTAAATAGGTTCCGTTGGTTATAAATTTGCTTAATAATATAATCCATTTTTGTATAAATTTTGTATTAGAACCGTATCTCTTTCATTTATAGTTTAACTATAATTGCTTTTGCATTTTTCTCTGATATAAAAAATGAATTAGATATTTTTTCATATTCATTCGCTCAAACAATCCTGCCATTTATTCTAACCGCTTTACATATTTCATCCAAAATTAAATTAATTCGCTTATAAAATCTATTAATTTTTGGAAAATTAATGCAAATGATTGAATCAAAATGGGAAATGTAACTGTTTTTTAATTCCTAGAAAATCATTTAGGATATGAACAAAGTTTTCTGTTATATTGCTAATTATAATTGCATTCAATTCCTATTCAATTTTACGAAAACTTATATAATTTTTCATGTCAAGTATTGCATTAATAGAATTATGACCCGTTGTGCTTAAACTTATGACTTTTTATTGAAATATATATATATTATATATATATATATATATATATATATATATATATATATATATATATATATATATATATATATATATACAGTATGTATATATATATCTATATATATATATATATGTATATATATATAGATATATATATAGCTATATATATATATATATATATATATATATATATATATATATATATATATATATATATATATATATATATATATATATTGACGATTAATCATTACATAATATCAATTGATTTGTTGTCATACATATCTAAGCTTTAAATTCTAATATAAAAGAATAAACCATCCATTTCAAAACATTCATTAACAGGGATTGGCCTATTTCACCTTCAGTCAGTGGTTGTGTTATGTTTATCATACCCCTGTTATACTCTAAAGGTACGCCACTATCCTTTGCCAACCTTGAGTGAATACCATCATTTGATTTGTGAATATTAATCTCATGCCAAAATTTCGTCCGTCATATTATTAAGATTTAAACTACCTATTGTTGTTCTTGGCCATTTTCTACGTTAGTCACTTACTTTTTTCATTTTCCTTTTATTAATTTACCTCTTATTATGTTTAACTTTATTCACATTTTGCTTCGCTTAATTTGCGATATCGCCTTTTCCATATATGCTTCATCAGCATGTATTTCTGTTTCAGTTGTCCAAAAGATGATTCCTTCGTCAACAGGATAAGAGACTTTCATAAATCCCTTGGCTCCTTCATCATCTTTCCTTTTGTATTATCATTCTGTTATCTTCTTCACTGCGTTTCTATATCTTTCATCTGGAAATATTCAGTCCTTTGCTCAGTCAATTATCTCGTACCTTCATTAATATCGTTTTGCTGGCAGTCTCTCTCTCTCTCTCTCTCTCTCTCTCTCTCTCTCTCTCTCTCTCTCTCTCTCTCTCCGCCTTCTCGGTCTTTATTTCCTTAATTACAAATTTCACTTAATGCGTTCTTTCCATTCTTTTGTATTCTGAAAAACAACCCTCATTTAAATTTTGGTCTGTCATTTTGATGCCACAATCCTATTCTAGGTGACCTTTGTGTTTGATAACATGTTCTTCGATCACTATAAATTAAAGTTGAACTAAAGAATCCAACGTAAATGAATGGCGCTATATTTCTTAACACTCATTATCGGCTTAAGATCGCCATTTAGTAAGGAATTATGAGATCAAACTGGATATTTATGTTGTCTTAAACGTCCAACCTTTCCCTATTTGTTCAATTTATATATTATCACCCGATCTTCCATCTTAGTGGAAAATTTTCTAATTGATAGAGAACATATATTTCAGCGATTGTATATAACTTTCAATTATTCAGTATCTTTTTATCTTGATAGCCTTGTCTTCAAAGTTCTTATGAGTATCTGTGAAGATATCAGTGTAGATCTGTTTTGATATACAAACTTTTAATTTACTATCTCTAAATACAACGGTTGTGAAATGTAGACACGAAGTACTTTCTCCTATAAAAATATATATTAAAAACCTTTATAGTTTATCTTTTTTTCTTTACAGGAAACTCATGATAGAAGAAAATGTCATTTCCTGCTTTGTCCCGGGTAGGAGGACCTTCCAGCCGTTGAGAACCTTGAGGTAAGTAGCCTCGCGTATATTTTTTCTCCATCGTCAAGAATATGTTGATTTGTAGTATATAAATTTACCTAAATAAAAACTGAATCATGTTACGAATCTCACACCAAAATGAAGCTATGAGACCAGTTCACTGTTTCCACTGCTGTAATATTAGGAAACTGACAATAAATCCTCTGAAATGGCTCAAAATAGAGAAATGCTGGAACATTTGATGAACTGTGCACCTTAAAGCTTCTCCTGCAGTTTCCTCCCCCAAAGGAATTTAGAATTTCCTATATAACAGTGTGCATATGAAAATGACGCATCGTCAGTAAACCATTGTAATTTCATCTCCTAAGATTTCAACATACAATTAGTGGTGTTCGATACCATTGGGTTTGAATTAACAACTATATATATACTGTATATATATATATATATATATATATATATATATATATATATTTGTGTGTGCGTGTGTGTATGTGTTGTGCGCGTACCTCTTAACATTGGAAATACAGTCATACACACATACTATACGTACTGTATTTGTGTATATGTATGTATATATATATATATATATATATATATATATATATATATATATATATATATATATACTGTATATATGTGGGTGTAAGTATGCGTCTTTTTATGCAAATATCTGTAGATACACACAAAATTAACATGCATATTTACACACGCAGACATACAAACACCTATATATATATATATATGTTACAGTCAAACTGTGAAATCAGTTATTTCGTGAAGTGACTAAAACTGTCAGTCATTACATGTAATGCCTGTAGGGGTTAGTCAATTCATGATATGACTGACAATTCTAGTCATTTCGCGAAATGACTGATTTATTGTCATTTTTGTTACACCATATTGCTGTTATACTTTAGGCAAAGTGTGAATTAGTATTTGGACTCGTTTCCGCTATCTACGAAACAACTCCGGCCACGAATATAGTACACATTACTCTTACCTCCCTTACTACAAGATCAGTTTATTCTAGTACCTTGACAAGATGTCTGAGAGCATAGAGTTAAAATTTCGTGAAGAGTTATTATCTAGGTATGAGAAGTGTTCCAAGTATCTCATTCCGAAAGACGCTTATTTTCAAATGATTGAGGACATTCGTAGAGCTAGCGAAAGAAAGAACACGAAAAGTTGTCCAAATATTACCTTCTGAGTAAATATGAAGTGTTACAGTGTGGGGATGTTGAGAAAATTATTAAGAAACGACAAACTCAAGACGAAACACCGGTGTACTATGTCTCCATTGAGGACACATTTGACATAGTTAAAAGAGCACACGTTGCAACTGGTCATGGCGGTCGAGACAAAATGACAAAAGAACTCCAAGTGAAATATGACAGCATTCAGCGAGATACAATTGAACTATTCAAGTCGTTATGCCTGGAATGCCAGAAAAAGAGAAAGCGACCAATGACAAAGGGTGTCGTAGTTAAACCTATTCTGAGTACTCAATTTTTATCACATGGCCTGGTTGATCTCATAAACATGCAGTCTATGTCATGTAGAACCTTCAAATGGATTATGGTGTACCAAGACCATCCGACAAAGTTCTGCGTTCTACGTCCGCTCACATCAAAGCGTGCAGCTGAAGTAGCATTCCAACTTGCTAATATCTTTCTACTTCTGGGTGCTCCTGTAATCCTTCAATCCGACAATGGTTCTGAGTTTACAGCTCAGATTATTAATGAACTACGTTCTTTGTGGCCTGAATTGTCAATCGTTCACGGCAAGCCTAGACACCCACAGAGCCAAGGCTCTGTTGAGCGAGCAAATGGTGACATAAAAGACATGCTTGTAGCATGGATGGCTGACAACTCAACGGACTGGGCTACAGGCATCAAATTTGTTCAGTTTTCCAAGAATTCGGCTTACCATGTAGGGATCAAAAGAAGTCCATATGCTGCAACAAGAACCAGAGCCACTATTCAAGCATCAAACGAACCTTGATCAATTTCATAACAGCATCAGCTCCCAACGATTAGCAGCAAGTGAATCTCAGAGACAACAAGCAGAACGTATGGTTAAGAGGAGCCGAACAGAATTAGTAGCAGGTGAGATAGGAGACAACATTGCTCTTCCAATTCCATTGGTTGATCGAGGTCGAGGAGACCCAAGGAACATCCTAGGTGTTATTGTGAGTAGGAGTATGAACGACCAATACAGAGTGGCCACCAAAAGTGGTATTCTAAAAGGAAGCTATTCCAGGAATCAGTTTGACATTTGTCCTGAGAGATTGGTGAAAGAAAGTGACATTAACAATGACATTGAAATTTCTCTCCGAGAAGCCGTTATCAAATCCTCTATCAGTGGAGGACAAGGTTTTGTTAAGTGTTCATGCAATGGTCCCAAAAAATGTCAAACAAACAGATGCAAATGTTTCAAATCTAAACAGCTATGCAATAGTAGATGCAACAATGGCCTCAACTGTGTAAATAAATAAATCTGTAATGGATATGTCGTGTGTTTTTACTATTGTTCGATTGCTCTATCGTACTATTGATTTAATTTTTAACTAGTGCTTTTATATTTGTGATTTTCTTATGAATAAAATTATTATACCAGGTGATTTATTCTTGCAATTATTGTAAATATTGATATTACTATTGCTAGTCATTTACTTTTTAACTAGTGATATTTATATGTGTGAATTTTCTTGTGAATAAAATTATAAGAGTACAAAACCGTTACTTTCGCCTTTCAAACATTTGAAGCTCAATAATAAATGACTTTAGTCATTTCGTGAAATGTCTGGTCACCAAATTCAGTCGTTTCACGCAAAGGCTGGAAATTTCAGTCAATTCATAAATTGACTGACCCCTACAGGTATTACATGAAATGACTAACAGTTTTAGTCATTTCACGAAATAACTGATTTCACAGTTTGACTGTAACATATATATATATATATATATATATATATATATATATATATATGTATATAAGGTGTGTGTATGTGTATATATATATTGATGGAAATTACCAAAATATCGTGCTCAAATAGAAGTAAATGTATATACATATACGGCATTTGTTTATCTATATTCTAATGTCAAAAATGACGTCTAAATATTTAGATAGATATGCACACACCCTTAAATTAATCCCTTCCCACCTAGTTCCCCCTTTCTAATTACAAGCCGCTGACTCAGCAGTTTGTTGGTGAGTGTGGATTCAGAGTGTACCTCTTGGGGTACGTCTCTCACCAAGGTTTAACTCCTCCTTCTCCCAGCTGTGTCTGAAAGGAAAAAAAATATAAAGATACATATATATATATATATATATATATATATATATATATATATATATATATATATATATATATATATATATAAGTAGGGCTACCTATACTCGGTGGGGTTGCTGCGAGCGAATAGCTGAAAATGTCCCACCAGTGCCATTCTGCATAGACCAATGCGTTGATGGAAACTGCCCAAACCCCAGACATGACTAAGGATATTTCTGAGGCCTTTGTCTTACAGTGGACTATAAATGCCAGGATTTATTGTTTATATATGTATATATATATTATATATATATACATATATATATATATATGTATATATATATATATATATATAGTCAGATACTTGCTCTTTATTATATAGTGGAGTTTTATGCATATATGTATGTATGAATGAATTTAATTCTAATTTTAGTAGGTACACATACATACATACACACACACACTATATATATATATATATATATATATATGTGTGTGTGTGTGTGTGTGTGTGTGTATATACACATATATATATGTATATATTATGTATATATAATTTATATATATATATCTTTGTATAATATATATGTATATATATATATATATATATATATATATATATATATATATATATACATATATTCAGATACTTGCACTTTATTATATAGAGTTGTATGCATATATATATATATATATATATATATATATATATATATATATATATATAACTTTATATATGTATATAGTGTTTTCTTTTTATTTTATATATTTATATATACATATATTCAGATACTTGCACTTTATTATATAGAGTTGTATGCATATATATATATATAACTTTATATATATATATAGTGTTTTCTTTTTATTTTATCATTCATTTTACTATTTTCTATTTATTGTTATCGATCACTTTGAACTTCGAAAATAAACAAATTTTGTACAATACGGAAGAAGAATACAAGCGGACTGAAAAAAAAGTGAAATATTCCAGAGTAATTTTACGGCGGTATGCAAGGGAAGTTAGGACTCATTTTCCTCTCATATTTAAAGTACTTTTCTGATGCTGAAGCCTAAAGTGGGGGTGTTAAAATTAAGTGAAGCGCTGATTTTCCATAGGTTAATGACCCAGTGGTCTTAGTACGTTATTCTCTGGCAACGGTTTCGTATTTCTTCTTTAAAAAAATTAGTAGTCAACCTGTAATGGCAGTTTCCCACATTCCAATTGTTAGTCTATTCCACACTTACCAAAGTTAATGTCGCCATCTTGGCCTTACTTGTTTATTAAGAAAAATTGTTCACACAAGATAAAGTACACACGACGAGTTCACAAACACTGGTAAGGTATTACTTCTTGTACTTTCTGTTGAAATTTCTTGGTAATTGTTCTGTATTTCTCGTATTGTTTGGATTTTGTAGACTTTTTAAGCAACGAATGTTTTTTTTTTTTTCGTACATATAATTTCGTGTTTTACCATATTTGGATATTTAAATGAGATGGATATCACGAAACACTTCTCTTGTATTTTGTTTTGCTTAAATTATCTTGATAAACTTAAGTGCCTGCAATTATGATTCATTTTAATTGCCTTTAGATATGACATAACATATTGAATTCAACTGCATGTTCCAGAGCGTCCGTTAATAAAAGGTTTCCTACCTCAAAGTTCTTATGGAGAATAACTATGGAATATCATCTGGGTACTCTGGTGAAGATACCTCTCCCTACCAACATAAGAAATACTCCTCCGCCATTGATATCCACAGAAGGTATAAATTAGAAAATGACAGTCGAATTGATAGCAAATCTCGAGACCAAGGATATTCAAGACACATTTGTAGCACTTGCGGCACAACCTTCAAGAGCATCAACGCCTTCAAAGATCACGCCATATCTGTATCTTCCATTGGCTACCCTTGTTACATGTGCCGGTTGGGGTATTATCGACATCCCATCGATATTTACTACAGGGACATAACACGTCGAGCGGGTGATCTCACTATTTGCAGGTTGGATGCATATTACATTTGTTCAGTTTGCAGAGCCTCTTTCCGCGAAGAGATTGAAGCCATTATACATATAAGACTTCATTGTCCTTTCTGCAAAAGAAACATTATTAGATATAATTCTGAATGTGAAGTAGAAAATAAAGTTAAAAAGAATATGTTTTTCCATAACAGGAGATAAATGCGGCTCATTTGATAGCATGATATTACTGAGAATGGCTTTCATGCTATATGACCAGAAATTGTACCAGTATTATTGTAGATTCTATAAAATTGTACCTTTTGATGTAAAGCAATCTACATATGAAATGTGTTCTCAAACGTTTGCTTTTATTTCAGTGTAATTAATTTTAATTTTATTATTTACTTAATATAAAATCTTAATCGATTTGTCATTATGCTTTAGTAGTAGGGATAATTTTATATGGTTAAGCTTCCTCTTTTACATTACGTGGAACAAATCTTTTCAAAGAAAAGTTTCTTTTCTTACTGAAAGAATTTTGATAACTTATAATTTTAATTTTTTTAATCCAATAAATTTTGTGAAATTTAACTTTTTTTTAGTGTCATAGTATCTCCATGTCTATAAGAAATATTATTCCTTGAGACATCTCTTCAGTATTTTGAGAATGATCCAATATATGCCAGATGTTTATCTGGAAATTTACTACCTTTTAACGTTATCGGCCACTTATCCCTCTCAATTTGTCTTGGCATTGTAATATGCAAGCTCATTAATTATTTTACTTGGGGGTCAGTTTATCAATAACGCAAATTTAATAAACAAGTAAACTAATAGTTGTTCTATCCATTTTCTAGATTTTTTTCGGCAAGCTGCTCATTAACTTTAGATATTGAAACATTAACGAGAAGAAAATCTTTTACATTTTAGTAAAATGGATGTATTATTATTATTATTATTATTATTATTATTATTATCATTGTTGTCATTATTGTTATTATTAATTGCTAATTGCTAAGTTGAAACTCTTTTTGGAAAAGCAGAATGCTATAAGCCCAGGGGCTTCACCAGGGAAAATAGCCCAGTGAGGAATGGAAACAAGGAAAAATTAAATATTTTAAGAACTTTACTTACTTTGATGACTGCTTTTCCGGTCCCATACAGCAGGGGAACCCCACTCTCTACAGGACCTCCACTGTCGTTTTACCTTGTTTGTTCAGAGTGTTGTTCAGAGTATTTTAATGTTTCATATCACGTATTGTTCGTTTACTGTAAAATTGTCACTGTCAAAAGACTCATGAAATAAGAAAGTCTAAAGTTTCCTCTTGAAAGTCTCAATGTCTTCAATCCTTCGAATGTTTCGTGGGAGCTTATTAAATAGTCTCGTGGCCGCATATTTAAAGGCTCTGGAGCCTAAAGTAGACTTAAATCTAGGTTCCAACAGTTTGAAGCCATCTGTAAATATTCTCGTGTCGACACGATTTGTTGGCTGCGCATTATGTAGCAATTCTCTTAAGTATTTTGGACGCTCGGTTCTGATAACTTGGTGGGTTATTGTACATATTTTAAATTCAATTCTCGTTTTAATCGGCAGCCAGTGTAAATCGATTAGTATAGGGGTGATCCTTTTTCTAGGTGGGACACCTTTTTATCAGTGTTGCTCCTCTGTTTATTATGTTATGTAATTTCTTAAGTTGCACTTTTGGTAAATTGTAGTAGGTAGAGTTGAATTAGTCAATCCTGGTAATAACACAGTTTATCACAAGTTTCTTTCCAAAATTTTCGTCCAGGTACTTTTTTGTAAACGCAATATTTCTTAGATAATAACCAGCAGTTTTTATTACATTATTTATTTGGGCATTTAGAGACAGGTTTCAGTTAAGAAATACACATAGATCTCGAACTTTACTAGATATCGGCCCCGAGTCATTATTTATGTTCATTTGAATATCACCTAAGTTTCTCACGCTGTTTCTCTGGCCCACCACCATGAATTCAGTTTTGTTCTCATATAATTTTAGTTGTTTAAATGTCATCCATTCTCTAACACTATCAAGGATTCGGTTTAGAGTTTCAGTAGTTTAATGTTTATCATTTATGGAGAAGTAAAATTTTGTGTCATCTGCAAATAGTTTAAACTTCACGCCAAGCCTTTGTAGCATTTTCGATAGACCAATAGTATAGATGCAGAATAAGATTGGGCCAAGTACACTCCCCTGGGGTACCTCTCTGTTTAAGGGTTCATATGATGAATGAGAGTTTCCAATTTGTACACAGTAATTTCTACCAACTAAGTAGTTTTAGGCATTCGAAGGCTTGCTCTTCAAAGCCAAAGGACCGTAGATCATTTAGTAGCTGTTCATGCACCACTGTATCAAAAGCAGCACTGAGATCGAGCAGTATTAAGATACCACATTTATTTGCATCCATCATTTCTAGCATATCATTTACAACAGAGCAGATAGCTGTCTCCGTAGAGTATAGTTTTCTGTAAGCAAATTGGTTGTCAGGGAAAGCTTCTACTACTTCTAAGTGGCTGACTAGTTGTTCAAGAATTACATATTCAAGCACTTTTGAGACAAAGGATAGATTTGAAATAGGTCTATATGAGCTTAATTCCTGGTAGTCCATTGCTCTTTTCAGAACTGGTGTGACTATAGCCATTTTCTCAGTTTTAGGAAAACTTACATTCATCAATGCTTGCATTTGCTATTCTCATTATTATTTCTGCTAGATTAGAAAAGTCTCTCTCTCCAATTACTTCAGATATTGGCATAGGATCGATCGCGCAGTTTGTTTTCTTTGCTGTCTTGATAATTCTGGTGATGTCATCTTGTGTTATGTTGTTTAATCGTATTAATTTTGTCTGCGTGCCTGGTGTATCATTAATCTGATGTTGAGTATTTACAAATGACCTGGTTATATTTTCAATTTTGTTTTTAAAAATACTACAAAATTATTTGCTAGTTGCTTGTCACTGTATCCATCAGGTATCTACTTTTCTTTTACATTTCCCATTATACCATTCAGGAGACAATATAACTTAATTATGTCTGTTGCTGCTTCGAGGATCTTCCTCTAATAGTTTTCACTTTTTTTCCTTCTTAGTAGGTAGTTATTTTGACACGCAGCAGTTTTGTATTCTACCTAAGTATTTTCAGATTTTAACCTATTCCACTTTCTTTACGTCTTTTTTTTCCTCTTTTTTTACCAAAGTCTCCATCAAACCAAGGAGATTGGTCTTTTACGGTTATAGTCTTTTCTATCGGTGGGCACATGATATCATATTCACTTTTACTTACTTTATTGCAAGTGGTCACAAGACAGTTAGCACACTTAGTTCCTAACAGATGTTGGTCATCATGATCACAGGCAATGTTGATAGCATCATTTATTTTCTTTGTAACTTCTTCAATAAATACGGTAGGAGAAAAATTTGATTTATGTCTAAAGTTTATTTGCTTTACTAATGCATGTTTCTGTAGAGGTAGACTAAACGTAATAAGTTTGTGTACTGGGGTGACAGTACATTTCTCTTCGACTTTTATATTAGATACAATATTATTCATGTCATCACTTAAAACTAAGTCTAGCGTATGCCCAGTTAAAGTAGTTGTGCAGTCGACATTATTCAATAGTTATGAATCTAGTAACTCACTAAATGCCAAAGCGTCAGGATTTGATGCATCATCCATCCAAAAATTGAAGTCTCCACAGATAACTAATTCGTTTTTCGTCATGATAATCATCTCAATAAGAGCACCGAATTCTTCAAAAAAAATACTAGGGTTTGTTCTAGGAGGTTTGCAGATTGTTACAAAAGATATTCTTCTACTTTTTGGCGAAAATTTTATTTTTATATATTCAAAGCTTGTTACACTAATTCTTTTCAACGATTTGAGAATTTAGTAACTTTTATGAATAAAGAGTCCAACACCCCCACCAGACCTACCGCCTCTCGGTATGTGAAAGAAGGCTTGTGTGAGGGTCGTCATTTTAGTGATCTTTGCCTTGTCCAAGTTATTTAGCCCTGGTTCAGATTAAGCTAATATATCTAAATATTTCTCGTTGATCAATTCTCGAATTTGAACAGTCATATTACCTACAGATTGTATAGTTACATAGCCACAGTCTATGGCATCCCTAGTAACCATGATCAGTATTTTCCGCTAGTCTTTTCAATTCCAAGTCTCTAGAATTTACTGTATGGTCACTTGGTCTGTTTAACTTTGTGCAGTTTTTACACTGACACTTCCGAATTACACTCCCTTGTGGAGTGTCTCCCTGAACATTTCCCGCAGACTTTATCTTCATTCTTAGACTTGCAATTTAGACTAGTGCTTCCTAGTTTGGTATTTTTATGTTTGATTGAGGGTGTGACATAATAACTAACATATCAGTCGTTGGTCGACTAAAACGTGTTGTATTTCTCACTAATTCCATTGTTTGTTTACATTTTTTAGCTTGATGGTGAGTTATTGGCATTGCGCATGCGTTGCATGCGTAAACTGTTTTGTTTCTGTGTATGACGTTATCATTACTTGGGATTTTCAACTAATTATGAGCTTCCAAATTGGCACAAGTTCCCGGATGTTGTTCTATAACAGCCATTTTTTTTCAATCTCTCTGAGTTTCAACTTTACTACCATCACAAAATCCAAGAGATAAGTACAATTTATTTCGATATTTAGTGTAATGTAATCTATATGGGCAATTGATTATGATGAAAATGTTCTCCGATCAGTGTATAGCTATTGATGCTCATGTAAAAGTACAAGAATAGTGACTCTGAAATAGTGACCCACGTGGCTGGCATGTGTAGCATATCCATGTACCGCGTGCCAGAACCAAAGAGCAGTGAGCCACGTCTGAGCAAAAACCATTAGAAAGACGTGAAGTGAATCATAGATAATTGTGATGCTATAATATTCATCCACTCACATGAACCATATATTTTTCCAACTGGTTATTGTGATTATTTTGCCTCTGTCATTGTCTCCATACCCCCCCTCCCCCAAAGGTGAGGGTTTTTGGTGATTCAAGATGGCTTCAAAGATGGCCGTCACATACAGTGAATAATAGGAAAAGGCATAAAATTGTTTAAATTTGAACTATAATTCAATGTAATAGGTACCTCTAATATAGGTTTTCACTGTCACTGATCATTATTAAATGCATTACAAAAATATACAACAATCAGAAAAATTGTTTTCTTCCAAGTATCATATAAAATTACTCATTTCTAGGAGATGCTTCCACAAACTTTTAACTAAATGTATCAATATCCCGGTAATGATGTAAATTGTTGAAATATTCCACATATATTTTTGCAAATAGAATAATATAAATGATAAACCATATTTATTCTGTTCCATAGATATAATATTTAATCCAGAATAGAACTGAATACATTCAGAATTTCTTACAATTTGTTAAGATTCATGCACATCACCATGATCACTGTAGTTTAAATGTGTTAAATACACATCACAGTCAAGATCTATTGTATCCATCATGTTATCTATTCTACACCAGACTATTGACTATTTACTTGTTGACGTTATCTATATTATATATCCCATTATTTTAATATTATGCTAAGTGTACAGATAAAAGAATTTCCATATCTCTAATCATTGTTATCAAAATTCTTTCTGTTGCTTTCACCATGACTATCAGTAATCCTTTAAGTGTTTGTTCAGTGAATTTGAGCACTGAATTGTGGCAGTTGTAGCTCAAGCACAAAAATGCTGCAAGCCATATTTGATTTCTGACAGGAACATCTCCGTGAAACACATATATCTGTAGACTGACCCTCATAGCAGAGCAAGCTTGAGACCTGTTCTGGTGCTGCTAAGGTATGTGATGGGCGTGTGACAGGTAGAAGTTTGGTTTGAATAGTCAGTCTGCCAACCATATTCAGTAGGATCTATGTTGGGAGGGTTAGAATCCACTGCTGCAATTCACAAACAAGCATGATACTGTGCACGTCGCACATTCAGTTCAAAGGCTTCTGAACTTGGTGGAGTGAATGCCACTTTGAAAGACCTGGACTTGCTTTTAGCTGTTTTGGTCTGCCATACTTTGAAACGCACATTGGACATCGTACCTCTTGCCTTGCTGCCATAGCAAGCAGCAAGAAATGAAGCAGCTTGTGGTAAAAATGTGTGTGTTTCTGTTTTGGGGTTCCTTAACATCCGTGAAAGATTTCCTGTAAGGGCTTTCATAGCTTTCACTTGCCTTACACAATAAGTGTACTTACTGTATCACAGCCAGTAAGTGTATGGGAAGGCAATACGTATTGGGCTATCTCCATGTGTTTTCTAGCTGTTGCACTAATATCTACAGCAGTACGCTTCAAACCAGTGGAGATCATGAATACATCTTTTTGGAGACCCAGAAGTGCTTAGAAATACAGCTGCAAGATGAACGCATCTGTGTCACCACTCACTACAAATATAGTTTTTGCATCTCTCTTTGCTACGTATATTGCTTGGTTGGCAATAATTACATCAACTTCTTCATGCATTACAGTAAAATCCTTCCTTTGTGGAGGCATGCCATTATGGATTTCATTTGGAACTGTGTCTGATCATGTAATGTCAGTTTTATTCTGAGAGATCTGATCTTGGAAACTTTCAACTAGGTTTTCACAAATGATATCAATAATATGAACTTTGTTGTCCACTACTGTGGATGATACTGATTGTGATATAAGTGATGGTTTTGCAGTAAAATGGAAAGGGTCACTGCGTTGAACAGATGATTTCTGGCTTCAAGTGCACCCCATGGGGTTGTATGGGAAATATTGTTAAAAAACGAGAGACATCACATTCAAGGAACTTCTTTTGGATGTAAGCCTCTACCACCATTAAAAGGTCTTTAACTGAGCCTGAAATTGGCCAGTGTATTGTCCATAGCATTGCACAGCCATCAACAATAGCAACATCAGGTTTTGGCATGATTCGAGATGATTGGTCTACTTCCAGAAATTTTTTCAGTTTTGATTATGATGTTGCCGGGTGGAGACTACCATCATCAGTGAAGAGGGAAGTTGGAATAGGTGCAAGCTATCTTGCAAACTGATATCCATAATCCCAAGTGTCCTTTTGAAAATCACTTCTGTATCAAATGTTACACCAGAGCCTAACTTGATGCGCTTCCTTTTTGTTGACATGGTGGTCACAGGACTGCTAATAGGTTCATAAAAGCCTTCAAGTAATTTAGCCTCATAGTTTTCTATGCATTCACAACTCTAATGTAGGGCATTGTGAACATTGACTGAAGAATCGGCCATGCATCCTGTAACAATATTGAATAGATCAGGGGGGTGACTTAGTGTATCCAGAGAATGAGTGTATTGCTGAAGCTTTTGATGGAGTTTTTCTCTGTCAGATGCATCAGTTTTCTTCCAGGTGACTCCTCTTTATGATGGCTCACACGTGGAAGTGTTTTCCCTCATGATTACAATGACAAGCAAACTGTGGAAGTGAAGGCTGAAAGCCCATCTTTGGGTAGCATTATCATTCAATGTAATTCCAGTCAAACCACCTTGACTGTGACCATAATGCATGAATGTTGACTCAGTGTACATCTCAGACCATGTTGAGTTTGATGCACCAGCTACATGCGTCATGATATGCTGGCCCTGCTGGAACATTTGAGACACATCAGATGGAAGAGATTCCATGGAATGTATATAATAAAGGCCATATCTTGCATAGTTCACATGGCCAGATGCGAAAAAGTATGGCATGATCTAACGCATTGCCCAAAGGTGAAGGGCCCGGTCTGATTCACATTCTGCATGAGTGAAGTCCATTATGATGAGTGTAGGACGTTTGAAACAATTTACTCAAGGCTTAGCAGTAACACTTTGGTTGGACACATCCACCAGAAATGCATTAAGGTCATCAAAAGAATCCAAGTGTCCTATGTATTTGCGAAGGAGTTCTTCGGTAAGCAATCCAAATGCGCTGGCATATAATTTCAACTATGTAGGGTTTAATTTCAACAAAAGCCTACAAATGTATATTTTGTCTATGGGTATGAATCCTATGACCTCATTTATTTATAAAACAAGGTATTGCAAATGGAAATTGGGAGGAAAATAACGATTCTGTGATATTTTCACGTTTTTGCTTTTACTTGGGAGCCATCTTGGACGCCATCTTGAATTACTAAAATCCTCAATGATGTCCCTGGGGCATCATGCAGATTCTGATTTTCCATGACTCTCTATCTAAATCAACCATAAATCTTCTTGGGGGGTATCCTTGCAAGGTTCAGCTTTTGTCTTCTGGACTAATTGGGTATTACATAAGAATTTTAGTTTACATATATGCATTAATTTTATCATTGCTAGCTGTAAGAACAATATAAATGATAGCATTGCTAATATTCGTCTTACATGACTAGCCTTCTTAGCTGCTGTTAGTTCAGTTATAAAGGGTCTAGTTTCTGTTAGATCCAAAGTTTCTTAGTGATGTCAATTTTACCTTCGCCAACGAAGGTGGGAAGATGTTATATTTTCGCCCATGATTGCCCGTGTGTGCATTATTTGTGTAATGACTATTGTTTTATACATTACACATATTTGAAAGGTAAATTACAGGTATAGTTTGTTATATCAGTGTAAATTCACTTTAATTATTTTTTAATCCTGCCTCTTCCCAAAACCACGGCAAACCACCTAAGAAGACCTGTGTTCCAGTTCGATGAATGATTGAGTCTTGAACGAGCAGTTATGGAAGGTTTCTTTTTCTACCACGGCAGAAATGAAGAAAAGATAACTTATCCCATACTTAGGAAATCACCTCTCTCTACCGGAGGACTCGAGACATCTCGGACGGTTTTCATTGTGAACTTTTAAAACGAAATGAAGCTAGTGATACCTTGTATCTAATTTTGTATTTATATATTGTGCACGAACAATCTGTGAACTGGACCATGGATCTTTCATTGTGTGTTTAATAAATATTATTTGTATTTTGTGTATGTGTGCACTTTTAAGGACACCTGCTCGCATGCTACTTTAATGATTAGAATTTTTAATAGTAATTATACATTAGATGTACGTCTGGTGAAAATGAATCCATAAAAACGGTTTATTAACCGACAGTTACATTGATGTATGAATATATAAAAAAAGCTAATTTCTAAATAACTTAGGCATTATTCGTATTAAGGAATTATAATGTCCGAATCTAGAATGTGGAGATATTGGAGAGGAGACTGAATTTCTATATCGGACATAAATATATAAGCATCTCGTAGGAATTCAAAAGAAGAATATTCACGATTTTTGTTTCTGCAATGTCGTGTAAATACACCGTATCATTGATTAAAATCTTCGTGCGGAGTGAGTGAAGGGAAAATTATGTAAAAACTAGAAAATTGGCACAGAAATTTGTGTACCAAATTTTTAACATTTTCAAATTTTCTCTAAGGATCCCCGTACCCTTAAAGGTTTAAAGGCCACTTATGAATGGCAGAGGTAAGGGACAGTGACATTGCCTATCAAGCAGGACAATGCCGTAGAGACTGACCTTACAAACATATGATCAGCGCCCAATCCCTCTCTCCATCCAAGCTAGGACCAAGGAGGGCCAGCAATTGGCCGCTTGATGACTCAGCAGATAGACCTATAGGCTCCTCCCCCATCCTTAATTCACAAGGATGGTAAGGTTGCAGACACTAATGGCACTACCGAGACTGAGCGGGACTCGAACCCCCAATTGGCAAACACAAGGCAGAGACGTTACCAATCAGGCCACAACCACCCTTCGGACGAAGGCTTAAATCACTGATACGGCCCATTGCATGACGTTGCTCGAAACGAAAATCTTGCACTTGTCGTGCAAGTGTCAATGTACCGTTTATTGTTGTTCTTTTAAGTTCTTATTGCAATTAAAGCTTCTGGAATTCAGATGACGAGTCAGATATTTCTCAAAATGGACAGATAATGCATAACACAATGATATGGATAAAACTTCTTTTGTTTGATTTCTACAATGAAAACAACAATTTATTCCAATAGTTGTTAAATAATTGGAATTTTAATAATTATATAAAGCTGAATTATTGGTTAGAGAATTACTGAACTATCCAAGTTCATGTACTTGTGCAGTTTTATTTTAAATTTTACAAATATATGCCTTATATCTATCTATCTATCTATCTATCTATCTATATATATATATATATATATATATATATATATATATATATATATATATACACAAATTCTTATTTCTTTTTATTCATCTGTTCCTATCTTTCCGTCTATATATACGTATGTATGATTGTTTGTGTGTGCAGGGTTTAGAGTTTATATGTATTTACACCAAGGTGTGTGTATGTATACGGAGTTGAAATTCATGAAAGGCTTTCAGTTATTAATTCCTTTATTTTCTTTCCCTTCAGTTACGTGTTGGAGTAAGCGATTTCTAATCTCAGAATTGAAAATAAATAATATTCAGGTACACAACGAAAAAAAATATAATTTTGTTAATGGTTTCCATGACTGGACTGGCCAGCAAACCACTAGAAAATTACACCGAGTTTATTTATTTTTTATTACTAAAGTCTGTTTTCTTGGGATTCCAAGCGGAAGGATGGAAACATTTTTTCATTTAAAATTTAACAAATATCATATTAGAAGAGACTTGTAAAAGGCTAGATTTTTCTTTTCAAATTTAACAAATGTGAGAGAGAGAGAGAGAGAGAGAGAGAGAGAGAGAGAGAGAGAGAGAGAGAGAGAGAGAGAGAGAGAGAGAGAGAGAGAGAGACAATTCCTGTCATTTTTGTAAAGCCAAGTTCAAAAAATTTAGATTAATTTTCTAAATGGTTTCTTTAAAAGAATATGGATATTTTTTTGTGATATGGTTCCTCCCTTTATCCTAGTCCTTGGTTACTCATGCCTTAATTATTAGATTATTTAATTTTCTTTCATGAAAAAAAGAAAATATTTGTTCAGACGTACTGCAGAATACCTGAACGTATATATAGGGAAAACTATATTTCTCCACTATGAAAAAAACATTTCCGGCTGAACGGAGAAAAGTGACGAGAAAGGAGGAAAAAATAGTTTTTCGATATATATTTTGAGGCTTATGTTTCCCAGAGAGATAAAGTGCCTGTAACTAACAGTAGGGCGGACAGCTGGAAACCTTACCCAATATCAATCCGAAAAGAGAAGAGACTTGGGGCGCAAATTGGTGATGGGTTGAACTTTTCTTGTAACGCAATTTGAAGGAAAAGGAAATAGCTCCATTTCCCCTTTAAAACTGAGATATTGTTTACGTACACATTACAAGGTTGCCGTAAATAAGGATTCTAAGAGAAATGACAGCTTATATTGTTGCAAGGTTCAAATGTCCAAAGAACGTTTTGTGAGTTTTATGCGACGCTTATTCTAGGCTTCCTTACTCCCCAAAAGAATTCATTAATAATATTTTTCGATAAAAATCATGATATCACTTTTCAATATTGATAAAAACATATAACTTTTTAAACATGGTAATGTTAAAAACTGTCCCATTTTTTGCATTTTTCCTTGTGTATTAATAATATTGTCTGAACAGTGAGACAACAATAAATATGGGTGAAGTTAATTGCATACTGTTTATGAGCTAAAGGCATTTTCCATTCTCATGAATATAGTTATAGAAAAAAGAATAGTTAACTAGAAAATCACTTTGAGTGCAATCATCCACCACGGCAGCTTAGTTCTCAAAGGGAGAATCAATTAAATATTTCCATCTCTTTACATAAGTTTAAAATCCCTCCAAGTTTCATTACTTTATGATTTAAATTGTGGCCGTATGGTTGATGATCGGAATTTGAGTGGGCAACCCTCACTAGGCCCACCTGCCATGGTAATCGTACCTCAACCATGGTGGGCGTCGAGGCGCTGCAAGACGTCCAATAGTTTCTTTTAGTTGTTATAATCTAAATCATGTAAATGTCTCCCCGACCCAGAGTGTCCGCTCTCCCCTTGTGTAAATATTTTATTAGTTACAAGTTAATTGCAATGTATTTGACTGATTAAATCATTTAAAAGCCAGCGAGGAACTTATAATTCTTCAGTTATGTAATCTTAAGATTTAAAGTTTTATGTCACTCGCTTTGAAGAAGATTTACGCTCATGTGAAAATTAGCTTAGACAATAAATCCTCATACGATGTAACAATCGTCTAATTCACCGCCTCCTTTCATGTATTATTATGTAATTAACCCACGCCATATGACACTTTTGCTTGAACTTGACCTTGGACTTGACCTTGACCTTCGACCTTAACATGAATTAATTGGCGGGGATTTTCATACACTCGAATATGAACCAAGTTTGAAGTCTTTGTGACAACGATGTCCAAACTTATGGCTGATTAGACATTTTGCTTGACCGTGACCTTGACCTTTGACCTTAACATTCCAAGAATTTAATCAATTCCAGCTTTTTAAATAATAGTTAATCCCTGCTAGTTTCATTAATGTACGATTAATATTGTGGCCGGGAAGCTGTTCACAAACAAAGGCAAACAGTGGGTAAAACATAACCTCCTTCCAATTTTGTTGGTTAAAGTAATAAATAATCTCTACTTGATAAGAGTCCGCTTTAATTGTGCTACTTAAAGAAACATGTCTTGAAATGTGCTGAATCTGCAGATATATTCTTCCATCAAGCAATCTATATGATTATTTAATGGCTGGATAGCCTTATTCTCTTGTGTTTCTATGTTATATGTATTTACACAAACACACACACACATATATATATATGTATATATATATATATGTATATATATATATATATATATATATATATATATGCATATATGAATTGGGAAAATATAGGAATTAATATTAATGGGGAATACATTAACAACTCAAGATTTGCAATTTACATAGTTTTAATTAGTGAATCAGGGGAGGAATTGCAAATGAATAAAGTCCTGAATAGAGAAAGCAGATGTGTAAGACTGGAAATAAATATGAGTAACATTAAGATAACGATAAATGAAAGTGTAGGAAAAATTCAGATAACGGTTATGGACAAATTTCTTGAGATTATTAATGATTATAGATACTAAAAGGACATACAGAAAGTATCTCCCCACGACACGAAATAAATTAAAAGGAGCATACATATGGGAGGGAGAGCTCTTGGTAAACAAAATGAGATTACGAAAGGTAAAATGCCACATTCTCTAAAAAGATAAGTATTCAATGTATTTAACTGTGACGGGCCGAGAGAGGAGTTGTGAACTCAAAGGCAGGATGCAATCAACTTTTTAGTGCGAGGGAAGAGCGCAGATACAAGCATAATATATACAAAATAATTATGTACAATTGTGTGCCACACGGTTGGTACATGGCTCCCCCCCTAAAAATAACATACTGTACATGTTAAATAGGGCGCCCTGATCTAGAGAGGCGAACTGTAGGCGGGTCATCTGGCAGAAGATAAGCAGGTTTTAGACGATCAATGGAGACCCAGTCTTCTTTGCCCCGAATGTTTAGTAGGAATGCTTTCGGACTGCGTCGGATCACAAGGAAAGGGCCCGTGTAAGGGGGCGTTAGTGGTGGCTTGGTAGTGTCGTTGCGCTGGAAGACGTGCGTTGCAGAGTGCAAGTCCGTTGGTATGTGATGCTTCGCTTGGGGCTTGTAAGTCTGGCGGCACGGAGTAAATTTTCCTACGACGTGACGTATGCGCTGGAGATCGTCGGAGGAGGTTGTAGAAGGAAAAAATTCGGCAGGGACGACCAACGGGTCGCCATACACCATTTCAGCTGCCGAGACGTCGAGGGCGTCTTTAGGAGTGGTCCTTAGTCCCAGGAGGACCCAGGGAAGTTGAGTAAACCAGTAGCAATCCTTGCAGCGGGACATCAAAGCTGCTTTGAGGGTGCGATGAAAACGTTCAACCATTCCATTGGCAGCGGGGTTGTAGGCCGTTGTCTGATGTAGGGTGATGCCCAGGAGATTCGCTAATGACGTCCACAATTGAGAGGTGAAAGTGGTTCCCCTGTCAGAAGTAATATGCTCAGGGATACCGAATCTTGAAATCCATCCAGAGAGTAAGGCAGATGTACATGAGGCGGACGTTGCAGTTTCCATGGGAATGGCTTCAGGCCAACGAGTGGATCGGTCGATGACGGTAAACAGGTAACGATGTCCTTGTGATGTGGGTAGGGGGCCTACAACGTCGACGTGAATGTGTGCGAAACGATGCTGAGGTTGAGGAAAGGTGCCCACTCCTGAATCCGTGTGTCGATGTACTTTGGAAGTTTGGCAAGAAGTACAGGCGCGGACCCAATCCTTAGCATCCTTAGAAATGCCGTGCCAAATGAACTTTGCCTTCAGCAGCTGTGCAGTAGAACGGCACGAGGGATGTGAAAGGCCGTGAATGAAATCAAACACCTGTCGGCGCATGGGAGCAGGAATCCAAGGTCGCGGTCTACCAGTACTGACGTCACAGAGGAGGGTGGTGTTGGAGTCTTCGAGGGGAAAATCTTCCCAACGGAGGGACGTGACGGTAGGAGGTCACATCGGCAATGTTTGGGAGGGGGTAGTGATCCGGTTCTGTTTGCATGTTCAGGCGCCTGTAATCCCCGCACGGACGGAGGGAGCCGTCTTTCTTCAGAACGATGTGTAAGGGTGACGACCATGGGCTGGAGGCCTTTTGGCAAAGGCCCATTTTCTCCATTTCGGCGAACGTCTGTTTGGCGGCTGCCAATCGTTCCGGTGCCAGACGTCTGAATTTTGCGAAGACTTGGGGTCCCGTCGTCTTGATATGGTGATAAATACCGTGCTTGGCAGGAACCGTGGGCGTTTGGCGAAGTTCTGGACGGAAAACTTCCGGGTACGACGTGAGGAGGTGGGAGTAGGCATCCGTGGGTGCGCTGATGTGGAGAGCGAGGTTAGAGGGGGCGGGTTGAATAGGTGTCGACAAGTACGAGTCTGCGTTGACCAATCGTCGGTGGGCGACATCGACCAGAAGGTGGAAATGAGAGAGGAAATCCGCACCGAGGATTGGCATTGTGACGTCAGCAATGAGAAACTTCCAATTGAATTTACCGTTTCCGAACGATAATGTGAGGTTCTCGTAACCGTAGGTGGGTATCGCAGATCCGTTGGCAGCTACCAAGCGGACGTCGGCAGATGTAGACAGACTACGTCGTTCCTTGAAGAGTTTCCTTGGCAAGAGAGAACGACAAGCACCCGTGTCTACCAAAAATCGCACGCCCGTTCCTGCATCCTGTAAAAAGAAAAGATTAGAAACATGGGAGGCCACCGCCACAAGCGATGGCCTACTTACACGTTTTTTGGCCACTGACAATCCTTGGTACATTTCTTCGCGGTTGCCCCGAATCTGAAGTGGTAGTAGCAAAACTGTGGTGGATGGGAGGTAGTAAGTGGCTGTAGAAGTCGTTCGTTGGGGCGCGAGCGATTAGTGGGTGGTGGGCGGCTTTGTCGCCGCTTCGGCACGTCACGGGGTAGGCGTGTATGTCCTACGGCATTCATGTCAGCTTCGGTTGACGTTGAATAGGCATCCTCGTCGTCAGGGGTGGAGATGTTGATGGAGGTCTTGAAGTGGCTGTCCATAAGGGCGTCGGCTTTGGTCATCAAGTCCTTTATGGGTAAACTATCGACATCGGGTATGGCAGCGCGTACAGGTTCGGGTAAACGGCGTATCCAAAGGGCACGAAGTAGGTTCACCTCACGAGGAGAGCCGTCTGCGGCAGGTTGAAGGCGAGCGATACTGGTCATTTCCCTGAGGGCAAGCGAAGCCCTTTGGTCCCCAACGGTTGTTGCGAGAGCTGAAAAAGTTTTGCTATACGGGCGGCTGGTGACGGCGAGTACTGCTGCAGAAGGTATGTTTAGAGGGCTTCATACGCTATTGGGGTGTCTCCTTGTTCACAAAGCCAGTCGGATATTTCTGGGAAGGTGTCCTCTGGTATCGCCGCGAGAACATAATCCGCTTTGGTGGTTGAGCGAGTCACGCCCCTGATACGAAACTGGACTTCTGAGCGCTGAAACCAAGCAAATGCTTCTCCGGTGGCGAACGGTGAAAGTTTCAATGGGGCGGCGCCAACTGCTGTAGTAGAGTCTGTCTCCGTCATAGTACCAACGATGGAGGGGCGAGGGAGGTGGGGGTGGAAGGCAGTGGGAGCGAGTCGACTTCCGGGGTCACCAATGTGACGGGCCGAGAGAGGAGTTGTGGACTCAAAGGCAGGATGCAATCAACTTTTTAGTGCGAGGGAAGAGCGCAGATACAAGCATAATATATACAAAATAATTATGTACAATTGTGTGCCACACGGTTGGTACACAACCTATGCATCAGAAACTTGGGGCCGTACTAAAGCCTTATAACATAAGTTATTTACAACGCCAAGAACAATTGAAAGAATAGTATTGGGGATAACACTAAGAGACAGCAAAAAAAGCAAAGGAAAGGAAATAAAGTAGAGGGTATTCTAACATCATGTAAGAAAAAGAAATGTTATGTGTAGGACATACAGTATAAGGAGAATGACAAATAATAGGCGGACAATAAGAATAACAAAATGGGTCCTTAGAGATTGCAAAATAAGTAGGGAAACGAAGAGAAGACGATGGATTGGCGAACTAACAAAGTTTGCAGTTGTGGACTGCCATAGAAAGACCAAAAACAGACAAGTGGAAGGACATTTCTGAGGCCTTTGTTTTGCAGTGGACTTGTAACGGCTGATGATCATGGTGATGAAATACATACATACATATATACATATATACTGTACATGCCTACATACATACATACATATAAATAAAACTACAAGGCCAATCGTTTCTAGTCCACTATAGGACAGAGGTCTCAAACATGTTTATTCACGTCTGGGGTTTGGCCAGTTTTCATATACGGATTGGTGATGGTGGGAGATTTTTATCTGATCGCTCACAGCAAACCAATCTAGAAGGGCAATCCTGACTAGTACTGCTTTGCTTCTCATGGCGACACACACAAGCCCTTTTACCACGTTAAGGTATCCCTACTGAAAAGGATATATATATGTATGTATATATATATATATATATATATATATATATATATATATATATATATATATATACACACACACATATTTACAGTTTGTATGCAAAAACACGGGAAAAGAAGTATGTTTGGCTCAAGAATTGCACTTTTAGGGAATATTATTCACACCATTTTATTTGTTGAATCTATTTATGTCACTCGAGAAAGAAGAGGCAATTTAATTCAAGAAATTAATCCTAATAAAAAAATAAATAGTCCCCGAAGATTACTTCGAAGAACAAGTATACTGCAAAATGGTATAAAAGTTGCTTTAATAGTCGTGCCTTCAAGTAAATTTCGGTATTGTATAAAGTTCGTTAAATCCTTTACCTCCTGCTTATAACAAAAGAGTCGATTTAAACTTCTCAGCCCGTCTACGAGGATGTAAACGTACTGGAGATTGGAGAAACTCTCGGTTTCTTTTGCGTTTAAAAGGGAGAGTAAATGGTGGCAACCATCATTATTTCTTGTTTGTTTTTCACGAATATATGTAAAATCCCTAAAGCAAAATAGAAATATTTGAAATTCCCATTACAAGTAAACAATTGAGTAATTTTACACTCTCTCTCTCTCTCTCTCTCTCTCTCTCTCTCTCTCTCTCTCTCTCTCTCTCTCTCTCTCTCTCTCTCTCTCTCTCTCTCTCTCCTTAAATCATGTCATTTCTAATGTTATTTAAACTTGGGGTATGTAAGATAATTGTTACCTTGAGTGGAAGAAACTTTTTTTTTTTTTACTAGTTAATACCTTTGTTTTTAAAAATGATCCTAAAATGAGTCAATCCGTTTAATATATCTCCAAAGGAATTTCCGGAAAAAATTGTATTATCCACTGGGCAATTCAATTTCCTCTCCATTGTATTCCGAATGTCTAGTTTGTTATCCTTCTCTTATTCCATTGTTTACAGAAAATTCTCTCAACTTTCAAGTTGTTGTTGTTTATGATTCATTAAAGGATTCATTTATTATATTTTCATACAACCAGTTAGCTATACTTGAAGTTTGCGATTTTAGAAAATGTTTATTGAATTAGATTTTGGCCTATGTACTCCAAATTCCTTTTGGAAAAAAAAAAGAGTAATTTTTAAGTCATAGAAACCGTATTCGACGCTTAATTATTTGTTGTATTTTTAAGGGTGTATTAGATTTCCACATTCTAAATTTTCATTTAAAGAAATAGAATGGACTATTTTATGTTCAAGGTATGGATATTACGTTCTAGGTTTTATAGAAAATATACTTCACGTTTTCCCAATAATGTATACAGTACATACATACATACACACACACCCATATATATATATATATATATATATATATATATATATACATTTATATATATACATATATATATATATATATATATATATATATATATATCTATATATATATATATATATATATATATATATATATATATATATATATATATATATAAAAGCATATACACACATGCCCGAAATCCATCAAAGATTTCGAACATTTTTCCATTTTCCAGAAAAAAAGAGAGACTTGAACAAAATCTTGAAAAAATAAGAAAAATTATTTTGATAATTATTTGCAATAAGTTTGTATGTAATTAATGATTCGGAAATTTGATTATATACAACCGTTAATGTTTAGTCTCATATAGATTTGATATTTGTTATAACTTAATATTCATAACATAGGCAATTCAAGCATTTTACTCAATCAACACTTATAGATTTACACTTTTATGACTAATTAAACCTTATACCTACCATATGTCAACTTGTATCATGCTGTGATCTACTACAATAACAACTGTTATCTTTCGCTCCTTGTCAAATTCAAGATTTCCTTTGCAAATTTGCATTGTTATTTTTCAGACAAGCGTGGATTATTTTAAAATTGAATTTCTGTTACCCCTTTTTTGATATCTGTATTTCCACACCCTTCATATTTTAAAGAAGTTGACGTGTGACCCCAATTTTGACTAGCATCTGTTGTTAGCATATTGTTAAAATAGTCGGGACTTTTGGATCCCCAAGAAAATTAACGTGCTCTTCTTCTATTGCTACGCCATTCCCAGATTTACGAAGAGAGTCGACACCTGCATTAATGCTTTCTTCATTTCTAAATAGTTTCAACACCTACATTTTCACACTCTTTAACTCCCCCCCCCCCTCTCCAAATGGTAGTATCTATCCAGTACACTATTTTCCAGCATTGACCACCCCCCGGATCATCCTGGGCAATGACGAACTTTCAAGGCGGGCCTCACAGCTTCACCCCGCTGATCTCTTTGCGGATGGATTCTGTCCCCGCTGATGTTCCTCCCATTTGACACGTGCAGGGAGGAGACCTGTTTTTATGCTAAGCGAAGTCTTTGGCTGGTAGTCAGAAAAAGAAGTCTTTGGTTGATGGCCATGAGAAGTTTTAATGGGTGGCTCCAAGAAGACTGAGACTGAGGTCAGAGTTCAACCTACAAGTCGTCGTTCTGCCATTAAAATCAATCCAACTACTCCCACCTAACTGATCCAGATTTAATGAACATTCTTTTATTTATTGTTTCTGTCGTCTAAGTGTTAAATTTTTGTAAATATAGGGACAAGTTGAAACAAAGTGTTATTGTTATACTCCACATGAAGAAGAAAACCAATAAACACAAAACTATTCCTCCATTGAAGATTCTTAAGAGATACCCACTAATCACGTAAACCCCCCCCCCCCCCCCCCCCCCATGTTACTCCGTGTATGGAATTGCAACCCCTCTCCCCGAGTTATCCTCGTCCAGCGTACTTGGAGTTACTAGACCCCCCCCCCCCCCCAAAAAAAAAAAAAAAAAAACAGGAATATTTGATCAGAAAAGAATATTTATCCTTTCGGCCTATAAGGTGAAAGTCGGTCCTAAGGGTGTGTCGGCTCACAAAAAACGTTTCCATCACAATACATATGCTGTACTGTGTATGGGAGTGTGTGTATGTTTCTGGTCCTCTTGACAACGAATCAAATTATGCATGCTTCTTACAATCAGTGTACTATCAAGTATTTAAAGACATGTACTACATTATTGGAACGTGAATTTTTCCACTGAGGAAAATTTTTAGTATATTATTAGATTTAGCTTGTATTATTATTATTATTATTATTATTATTATTAGCTAAGCTACAATCTTAGAGGAAATATAGATACCATACTCCCAAGGGCTTCAACATGGAAAAATGACCCAGTAAGGAGATGAAATAAATAAACCATATGATAAGTTAAGAATAAATAATATAAAATATATGAAAAAAACAAATAACAACGTTAAAACAGATATATGTAAACTATGAAGAGACTCATCTACCCACAAGTTTTTGGACCTTTTCATTAGCATGGTCAAAAGCAGCACCAATATCAAGGCCTATCATACAAACTTCCTGACCACAGCTAGGAGATTTCTGTACAGTATTGTAACTAGTATGAAGGGCATACCACGCTCGAAGACGTTTGCAAAAGGAAAATTGCAAAATAGGGTACAGTTGATTACACGCAGTACCCATTTAGACGTTTTGACGAAACGTTCAAAAACATGAGATAATACAGAAGTTGTGGAAATTGGGCGGTAATCTGCAAGGCTAGAGCTACCGTAAATACATTTACGCAATTAAGTAACATTACCAATTCTCCAACTAGTGCAAAAAAATCTTCTCTTGCTAACTTGCAAAAAATAATAGACAACATAGGAGCTATGAAATCAGCAGATTAAAAATAAAATTAAAATAATACCATTTGAGTGTACACCTCCTTAAGGATCAAAGTTCAGTAAGAGCTTTTTAATTCAACAAGACCATAAAGCTGTGCTTGTTCGTTTAGCTTTAGGAAAGCTCGAGTTTCTCATTACTCTTCTTACTGTAAAACATCTGCCAAAAGATTGCCTTTTCCTTTAGACAATGGCAGAGCCATTTGGTTTGAAGCTGTTACGTCTACACCAAAGAGTGGAGATTTAAGGATAGCCCACCACTGTACCCGAAACGATCTCTTACGGGCAAATTGTATTTTTCAGTTGAAGCATAAACTCATTGAGCAACGTCTCCTATCTAATTATAATTATTTAAGAGTCAAATCTGCTCTGTTACCCTTCCAAAGGTGATAGGTCTCCTGTTTCTCAAAATAAATGCATCTGCAATTTGCAATTATTGTAGTGTTTGTCTTTTACTCGGTATTTGAATACATGAGAAACGATACACCTATTAACTTATGTGGACCAGATTCTCATTCATGAGAACAACAGGCTGAACTCTTATATTAAATTTTCACCAATTCAAATGCAATAACTCAAATTGGCATTCTAGTCTACTTTAGATTTTATATATACCTTAATCACTAAAGAAACCAAGGTGTGATCAGACATCTGAACTGGAGAACCAACCTTACTTGTCATAGAACCATTGGAGTCAGTTTATACCAGGTCCGTCCAGGCAGTTACCAAACGTGAGAGTAGCTTCACTTATGATTTTCTCAAAGCCTAATTCATAAGCAAAATCCATGTTCCTAAGCAATGGCGGTCAGTAGGAGAAACAGAATTTAACCAGGAAAATGGAGAATGTGTAAAGAATTTTGACGGCTGAGGTGTGACCTTAACTTGCTTCCATCATCAGATGCTTTGGAGCAACTGTCGAATAACAACCGTTCGCTTCTTTTTTAATTTCAATTACCAATTTTCCAGACTATTACTGTAAGGACCAAGGCATTATCATCCATAGATGCACAATATTAGCCATAACTCGTCTGAGAGCTTTTCTTTTATAAAAAATACATGAAAATACAGACATATCTTTCATAAACATTTGAGCTCGCACCTTTGTAATTAGCTTAATACATGTTCGTTAGCAGCTCTTGAAGTTTTACCATTATTTTTCCACGTTCCGGTTTTTTCATTAGTAAACATATTCAAAGAAAAATTCCTCCACAATAAAATTTATTTCATATCTGTTTATGAGAAGGAATATGACATTTTTCCCATTCATTTCTTATACTAGGTTTTCGTTGCGTTGCCATAGTATTTGACCAATGTTTTCAATAAGATAATAATGAAAAACTACAAAGTTTTCAGAGAGTTATGTTACGGCGTTGAATAACATCTGATAGGCTACACAACGTACTATTACAAAGGGAGCCATTAGGAGTAAAACCGCTTATTATAAATTTTGAATAACAAAGCCTTTTAAAGACATTTGGGTGTTTTCCTTCGAATTTTGAAGTTGGTGCGTGAAAGGAGAAATTATACACTTATATTTTCCCTGTTTTGGAAATATTTTTGTTATTCACCTAAAAAGAAAACATTCCTAATATGTCGCATTAAATCCAATGGTTTATTCAACAAGGGGAGTCGGAGTGTAGTGTTTTAGAAAATGTTGCCTTTCTTGACTGCAAAATATATATTCATGCAATTCTCTTAGGAATTATGCTAGCAATAAGGCATGAAATAATGTTTCTTATTTTCACATTGCCAAAAGCAAAGTCACGCTAAAGACTGCAAAAGAAATCTGCATGAAAAATTAGTTTGTGAAATATTCGGATGGACTCCAGGGTACCAGTTCAACATGAAAGAAGATGCAGTTCGGATGACAAAGTAAGTAAGCAATTTTCCTCTATAACTGTTTGAAAAATTTATAGGTAACTATCTTTGCCAATCCACAGTATTCACTGCTATGTTTTCTTAAAATAAGATAAAAAAAAGTATCTCCAAAGGGCAATAATGGTTTATCAAGAAGCTTAAGTTGGCTGATTTATTGATTTCCTAAATTTTTTCATCTTGCTTCTTTTCTTAGGTCAGTTGAATACTATCTTTCATTTCTGTTACTGAACTCTAAACCAGAGAAACACTCAAACAACAGCATTCCGATTTTCATAAAAATCATCGTTAAAGGAATCTACAAGCTGGTTTTGAGTTCTATTCTCCTATAGCCATTCACTAACTAATATTTTATGTTTTCCATTTTCTTTTCATCTAGAGAGGTTATGCTTTCACCCCAAGCAAAATCACAATTATGAGCAATCAAATGTACAAGGTTAAAAACAATCATGATGTAAGGATTGGCAGGCCTGGCTGTATCTATATCGAAGGTTTGAACCATTCTTGGTGTTTAATGATTTCCGTATTTTGTGCACCTATAGCTTTTGTATTTACCTCGGTGTACCCGTGCATTAGTCTACTTGATTTAAGTTATATTAAGATATAATATCTATTTTTTTAACATCATCTTTTCTCTTCTTCACCCAAACCCTCCTAGCTTGGAACTATAGCGTATGTTTTCTCCAAAATCTCAACACTATAAAATATGTTTCTTGTTGTTCTGTCCCTTCATCTCTATCACCAGTCAAATTTGAATGTATGCAATTACTCTTTATTCAGTAATGTCACATAATGAAAACTACCATTATCTCAATAAAATCTATATATTTGTCTATAGCCTAGTGTTTTCTAGTTTTTTTTATCTTAATGAGCCGACATCATCACACCTATGATATTTGTTCTCAATGATAATCCATTAACATCAAATTATTAGTGATTCTCTTTCAGTTCTTGCGTTCTTATCCAATTATTAATACAATTTATTCTTAATTATCTAGTTTTAAACTTTTAATTGAAATTATCCATCTGCCATGAACATTGTTCAAACTTGGGAAAAGTAATTTTTTAAGCAATACTGTGATACCGAAATATATATATATATATATATATATATATATATATATATGTATATATATATATATATATATATATATATATATATACAGTATATATATATATATATATATATATATATATATATCTATATATATATATATATACACATCTGTGTGCAATACTCGCTTGGCATAATAAGGTGATTGAAAGAATATTAGGTGCTTTTGAGAGAGAGAGAGAGAGAGAGAGAGAGAGAGAGAGAGAGAGAGAGAGAGAGAGAGAGAGAGAGAGAGAGAGAGAGAGAGAGAGAGGAGTGATTTACGATGTGATGATATCTCAGTCACGTATTTTTGTTTTTTCCAGAGGAATATAAGTTGGCGAAGACTACTAGGCGTGGTAAAAGAGAAAATCCTATATAAGTTTTTCAAGGCAGAATTACTCCGATGCAATTTAAAACTCCCAAGTAAAAAACTGAAGTATTAACTCTGAAACGTTGAATTGTGGTTATAGTTTGTAATTTTTGGTCGTAGAAAGGTATAAAGTTTATAATATAGGATATAAAACGAATATTAGTACTGAATATGCTGTTGAACGAAGTGAAAATGTAATCGTCTTAAAAACGGATACGCAAAAAAGTATTCAAGTACTAGCGAGGAGAGGAAACGAAAATATTTTATAAGACAGGGAGATACATACAAGTACCATGACCATTAACCAGAATGGCAATACTATCTCCCTATTTAAACAGGGTACGATAAATGAACAGTGGATGACTGCAACTAGAATAAACTTGAGTAGAAGGGGAATAAGTTTTGGAAGACCAGGAGATAAGGAGAATAAGATGCAGCACTTGTGCGTTAAAACGAAAGGTTAAAGGAGTATTAAGAGGAGGTAGTCAAAAGGAGTTCATCCGAGTTATTTAAAAGAAGAAATTATCCCTTGACAGCTATACAAACATTGAATCAATAAAACATGTGTGTATTATGTAACGTGATACAGAGCTACAAGGTGTGACAAGGAATTACTGCACAAGGATTTTGGATGCCTCAAAGACCTTTTAGTCCATTTGCTGGTGTGTAGAGCGATTTGATTTGAGCGTTTAGAGAGTTTTTTTTTTATGATTTTGTCTAACTTATTCTTGAGCTCTTTTTACCGTGTTGCTGTTTACTAAATATGCGGGAAGTCTGTTCCATGTATTTACTATTTTGTATGTAAAGAAATTACCACATTGAGTGGTGTATCTTTTCAATTGCAGTTTGTATCAGTTACCTCTGGACTGATTTGTGCTCAGCGTAGATAGATTCTTGTATTATTCATAGTTATTCCTTTAAGAATTTTGAATAGGTTTATTTAATATCTCGTTAGTCCTTTAGTTTGTAGATAAAAATAAGTTCAAACGTTCCATCCTCCGTCTATATCCAAATTGCAGTAGGGTGGAAACTAGCTTGGAGGTCATAGCTTGTACTGCTTCCAGTCTATCTACCTCCTTCTGAATACTTGGAGACCAGAATTGGACTCTGCATTCAAGATGAGGTCTTACTATTAATGTGTACAGCTGAAGTTTGTCTTTGTTTCTTTATTTAAATTGTCTCATTATGTACCCATTGGTTTTTGTGTTTTCTTTCCAGCTTTTATGCTCTGTTTGGTGAACTTCTAATGTTTGCTGATAAAAATGCTGAGATGGTACTGTTTGCGGATGGTACTGTACTGGTTGCAGACTTGGTAGAGAAGATTGGTCAATTAGTGACAGAGTTTGGAAGGGTATGTGAGCGAAGGAAGTTGAGAATTAATGTGGGTAAGAGTAAGGTTATGAGATGCACGAGAAGGGAGGGTGGTGCGAGGTTGAATGTGCTTTTGAATGGAGAGTTACTTGAGGAAGTAGATCAGTACAAGTACTTAGGGTGTGTTGTTGCAGCAAATGGTGGAGTGGAAGCAGATGTACATGAGAGAGCAAATGAAGGAGGCAAAGTGTTCGGGGCAGTGAAGGGAGTGGTAAGGAATAGAGGGTTAGGCATGAATGTGAAAGGGATTGTACCAACTGTGATGTATGGATCAGAGTTATGGGGAAAGAAAGTGACTGAGAGACAGAAATTGAATGTGTTTGAAATGAAGTGTCTGAGGAGTATGGCTGGTGTATTTCGTTTAGATACAGTTAGATACCAAGTGGTGAGGGTGAGAACGGATGTAAGAAAGGATTTTGCAGCTAGAGTGGATATGAAAGTGTTGAGGTGGTTTGGCCATATTGAGAGAATGAAAAGTGGCTGTCTGCTAAAGAAGGTGATGAATGCAAGAGTTGATGGGAGAAGTACAAGAGGAAGGCTAAGGTTTGGGTGGATGGATGGAGTGAAGAAAGCTCTGGGTGATAGGATAGATGTAGTCCCGGAAGGCCCTGGTGCTTCCTCCGGTCGCATTGATGGCCGCGGAGCTAGCAGCAGTAAGTACAAGAGGAAGGCCAAGGTTTGGGTGGATGGATGGAGTGAAGAAAGCTCTGGGTGATAGGATAGATGTAGTCCCGGAAGGCCCTGCTACTTCCATTTGTGATGGATAATGGGTAGGGTGAGTTGTGGCACCCTAGCAAGCTAACAGTGCCAGCTAAAATCGGCTGAATCCCTTGTTATGCTGGGAGGAGCTGAGAGAGGAAAGGTCCCCATATGTTCCTGTGTTTTGATATCAGCTACCCCATGAAATTGGGGGAAGTGACTTGGTAAATAAATAGATAATCTATGTTGGATGAATATCATCTGAACCTAATGCCTCGCCCTTACTGAGATCCTTTATTTACATTATTGCTGAGAGAGAGAGAGAGAGAGAGAGAGAGAGAGAGAGAGAGAGAGAGAGAGAGAGAGAGAGAGAGAGAGAGAGAGAGAGAGAGAGCATTCTTTATAAAAGAAATGTCGCAAATAAAAAAATACAGTTGTTATTGCCTTACCTTCTTCCCGAGAGAAACCTGACGAAAACAACGCCTCACTTACTAAAACGAATGTAAAACAATATATTTGGCCTATTATCATTCTCCAGTTACCTATGCTTTATTAAGATGTGGGTTATTACTAAACATATTTTGTTTGAATCTAAATGCAATTGAGAGCCATATTGTTAGAAATTTGATTTAGTGGTAAATATCGGGTCTTAATTCTACGTTCATTATTAATACCTGGTTGATTCACTAAGTCAGAGCTTTGTTCAAATTTGCCTAGTTTTGGTATGTATATGAAGGAAAAGTATTAGTTTCCTATAAAGAACATGTACGCAAGCACACGTGTGTGTGTGTATATATATATACATATATATATATATATATATATATATATATATATATATATATATATATGTATATATATATATATATATATATATATATATATATATATGTATATATATATATATATATATATGCCATTACTAGTCCACTGCAGAAAAAAGGCCTCAGATATGCGGAATGGGACATCTGGCCGCCACATAACGTCTTTGATTATAATAATAACGATTTTTACACGAGAGAGGGAGAAATATAATCCATGATCGTTTGTTTATTTAACAGTAGGTTACTTACTTTCAGGGCTGGTTTCCTTTTACTTTATTTAGAAGTTCCCAATTTTTGTAAATAAAATGTTTTCCTTGCATATGTAATTGCTATCTTTAGCCTAATTTCAGTGGATTTCAATAAATATAGTGTTTAAATAAAATTTTGCTTTGATTTGAAAAAAAAAATGCAATAATTATATCGAGGAACGTTTGCTATAAAATGCATACATGGAAATATACTTGAGTAAATATAAATAAATGTTATACTTAATTCATAAATGTATCTTATGATTAATCATATCTACTTAAAATACATTTGTCTATTAGCTAGAAAGTGTAAAATTATTTCTCAGATACTCCAGGAATAATAGGTATAAAACTATAGCAAACTGGCCATGACCAATTAGTCTGCGTCCAGTTATGCTGCGGCCAGTTGGCGTAGACAAGGTCTTGGGCCTAGATTCTGAGGTATGTCCTTCCACTTGCGTCTGTTTATGGTTTTTCTATGCCTCCCCACAACAGCAAACTTTTAGTTTGTCAATCCATCGTCATCTCTTCCTTCTCCTGCCTCTATTGCAATCTCCATGGACCCATCCTGTTATTCTTAATGTCCATCTATTATGTCATCCTCATTATATGTTTTGTCGATGCCCATTTTTTTGTTATATGTTGTTAGAATATCCTCTACTTTTAGTTTGCTCTCGAATTGATTTTTCTCGTTTTTTCTCTCTTCGTGTTTTTTCCATCATTATTGTCACCATTGCTCTTGGAGCTGCAACTAGCTTATGATGCTTTAGTAAGGCCCCAAGTTTCTGATGCTCAAGTTAACACTGGGAAGACCATCTTATTAAATACTTTTCATTTTAGAGAAAGATACATTTTACTTCTCATAACTTCACTTTGTTTACCAAAAGCTGTCCAGCCTATGCTTATTTTTCTTCTCATTTCGGTGTCGTGTCCTGGAAAAACGCTTACTGTCTGTCTTAAGTACGTATATTCATTAACAATCTCTAGAGTTTTGTCCACACAGACACACACACACTATGTTTCTGTTTGTGTGTATACTGTATATGTGTGTGTTTGTGCATTAATAATAATAATGATGATAATAATAATAAGAATGATAATTAGTATATGTATATATATATATATATATATATATATATATATATATATATATATTATATATATATATATATATATATATATATAATATATATATATGAAGATGAATTATCAGGTACTGTATTCTTATTAGTGCTAATTTTTATTCCTCAGGGAGGACAAACTTATATGAAGAACAACTAAAAAGAAAATTTAATTTCAATAATTGATGTGTCTATATCTTTATATTTAGATAATTTCAAGTTTCGTTACTAATACTATAAATAATTAAATATTCTGAATTATTTATTGATGATTTATGACCATTTTAAGTATCAACCATTCATTGACTGGCCACATTTTATTTCACTTCGAAAAAAAGGAATAGAATTCCTCTGACTGTTGCACTTTGAAGAGAGAGGTTTTGTTCCAACCATTACCTCCTCTTTTCGACCCAGCGAAGGGCAAAGCGAATAGGACTTGGCTCGAGGACAGTTCGTATATGTTTTACTCCGAGAGTATTCGACAATTTTTGTGATATTTGGTGATGTATTTTTTTCACTTTTATTTCGTTCATGTTCATCCTAATCATATGATTTAAGTTTTTGGCTCATTTATCCTTATTCTTCTTTTATGTACATGAATCAGGAAAATAAAACTGTGAACCGAATTAACAACTGTTGTATAAATAAGGTAATATAAGCAAAAATCAATTATCTTTTATGCTGAATATATTTGAATCTGTTAACGTATCATCATACTCCATCCACTTCATCTTAATCATGAAATATCTAATTCAAAAATTCATCTGGAATTCCATAGCATCCAGTATATCATTATTATTATTATTATTATTATTATTATTATTATTATTATTGTTATTATTATTATCATTATGATTGTTATTATTATTATTAACTAAGCTACAACCTTAGTTGGAAAAGCAGCACGCTATCAGCCAAAGGGCTCCAACAAAGAAAAAAAGCACAGTTAGGAAAGGAAACAAGGAATTAAATAAACTACAGAAGTAATGAACGATTAAAATGCGATATTTTAAGAAAAGTAACAACATTTAAATTGATATTTCATATATATACTATGAAAACTTTAAAAAAAAACAAGAGAAATGAAAATCAGATAAAATAGCGAAGCCGTGTGTACCCTCAAGCAAGAGAACCATACCCCTATATATTGGAAGACAATATTACAGAGGTTATGGCACTACTCTAAGACTAGAGAACAATGTTTTGATATTGGATTGTCCTCCGAGAAGAGCTGCTTACCATAGATAGAGTCTCTTCTACCCCGTACCAAGAGAAAAGTAGCCACAGAAAAATTACGCTGCATTTCTTAACCCCTTGAGAAAATGAAGAATTGTTTGGTAATCTCATTGCTGTCAGGTGTACGAGGACAGAGGAGAATGTAGAAATAAAAGGGCAGGCTGTTCGGTGTATGTGTAGGCAAAGGAATAATGAGCCCTAACCAGGGAGAGGGATCCAATGTGCTGTCTATCTCGTCAAAGTAACTCTCTAGCGGTATTATTATTATTATTATTATTATTATTATTATTACGTGCTAAGCTACAACTCTAGTTGGAAAAGCAGGATGCTTTAAGCCCAGGGGCTCCAACAGGGAAAATAGCTCAGTGAGGAAAGGAAATAATGAATAATAAAATATTTTGAGAAAAGCAACAATATTAAAATAAATATCACTTTATGAACTAAAAACTTTAAACAAAACAAGAGGAAGAGAAATAAGATATAAGATAGAACAGTGTGCCCGAGTGTACTCTCAAGCAAGAGAACTCTAACCTAAGATAGTGGAAGACCATGGTACAGAGGCTATATCACTACCCAAGATTAGCGAACAATGGTTTGATTTTGGAGTGTCCTCCTAGAATAGCTACTTACCATAGCTAAAGAGTCTCTTCTACCCTTACAAAGAGGAAAATGGCCACTGAACAATTACAGTGCAGTAAGAACAATTGTTTGGTAATCTCAGTGTTTTCAGGTGTATGACAGAGGAAAATATGTAAAGAATAGGCCAGACTATTTGGTGTGAGTGTATAGGCAAAGGAAAATGAACCGTAACCAGAGAGAAGGATCCAATGTAGTACTATCTGGTCAGTCAAAAGACCCTGTAACTCTCTAGTGGTAGTATCTAAACGGGTGGCTGATGCCCTGGCCAACCTACTACTACCAAGTCTGATCATTCATAACACTAAAATGCGTACTGTACTTTACTGTCTTATCAGTGTGAAAATATTACAATTGTATGTTAATGAAAGGGACAAATGAAATGGGTTACTTCTCGTAATCAACGAAGAGTACCTAATGATAATTAAATAGTTTGCGTAGCTTATGAAACTTGAGATTGGAAAAATTTTCTGCAAAAATTGTTTAAGCTCCATCCAGCAATTGCCTTAATGAAAATTTAAACAAGCAGTTTGAATTTCTGAATCAAAGACGAAACCCTCGTGAAGAAAGCGTTTTCCTCATCAGTAGTCTTTCATACCGTCAAACATTTTGCTTATCAGAAGTTGGTCTAAGAACTTTACTCACAATGTGATATACGCCGATTATTTTTCTTCCGTCTTTTGCTGGGCATCGAGCACTTTGTTGCCTATGATTAAAATATTGACAACGGGGTTCTTTTATCAAAATAGAATAAAGACATAGAGCAGGAAAAATGACTAAGGTTACGGGTTTCACTGAATCCAAAGAACAAAAGAATGATATGAGCAACAAGCATTTATCTAGTTTACCCTAGAACATTCAATGTTGTGAATACCCGTCGAGGCTGAATTAAAATATTTTTATGTTTTAAATATTGAAAATTGAATTATGGAATAATTTCAAAATGTTTATACATGAAATGACCACAAGACAAAAAGGATCAAGGTATAACAAAGTATTCAAAATTAATAATGCCATACTTATAAATATAGAATCATGCAGTGGAAACAATTCCCTACTGAGAAAAAAAAAAGGAGTGTTGGGAGTAAAACTTCACTTAATTTAAACTTTTCGATGCTATGCTATAGACTGGAGGTGGACTAGACATCTACCATTAAAAATGGTGAAAACATTTTTATTCAGTATGAAATTATCCAAAATTTTGTCTACTAAATAACTGATAATGGTGATTTTAATATTTTTTTGAATTGATAAAAAGTTATAATTTGTTCATCAAACTCTTGAGGCGGGTTCTCAGATTACGCTGATATGTTTCTATTTACTTTCCTAAAGAACATGAGCTTCGGGAATGAGGACAATTATGTAGACTATATTTCCACTAGATGTGTGTGACTTTTCACGAATTGGCAGATATTTGTGTAAATGTTGAGTACGAGATGGATAGAATATCTCCATATGTGGGACCCGAAGATATGTCTTCCCTAACATAAATGTTTCGTAAATCCAATGAAAAAGGCTTGGTTAAGTGACCTTAACCTACATTAACAGAATTAACAAATAAAATATTGATAAAAACGCGATATAGAAATTAAATGCCAAGAAATAAAAAAAAAAAAAACTCCCAAACCATAGACTTAAATTCCATTACTTGAAAGTGTATTCTCCTCTTTCCTCCTTCATTACCTCTCTCTCTCTCTCTCTCTCTCTCTCTCTCTCTCTCTCTCTCTCTCTCATATATATATATATATATATGTATATGCACACACACACACTCTTTTTAAAAGGTTTAGATATGAACAATTCTTACTGGGATTATGGGGGCTAATATCCAAATCCCAAACTTTTTCTGTGAAAACTTTACCAGGTAAAATATAAAAAAAAATTCTAAGTCGTTTCGTATAATCCTCACATTCTCCAAAACGCAGCGATTTCCTCGAATCATAGGTGTTCCCGATTGGCTCCCATTCATCCTGAAGTGCTTACAGAGAAATCCAGCCACCAATGGGGCTTTTGGAAGAATTCTAATCTAGGAAAAGCGGAATCTCGATCATTGATATTTCCCGGACAAGTTTTTAGAAGCGGTCCAGATTAGGTTTATAAGTGTTCAAAGAAACTTTTGACATATTTTCATCTCATTCAGCAAAGTTTGTGAGCTTTTTAGCGATTTTTAGGAAATTAAATTTCTGTACTGGTGCCTCTCTCTCTCTCTCTCTCTCTCTCTCTCTCTCTCTCTCTCTCTCTCTCGGCCCTTATTTAGATTACAGATATTTCCATCTTAATAATCAAGATTAAATAACATACCTGAAAAGAAAAAGTTTACAAGCCTTAAACATCTATAATTCGCGTTAAAAGTGGCGACTAATTTCTATTCCTTAAAATAGGGTGAAAAATAACATTTGTGTTCTCTAAATAATTTTTATAGTAATTGAGTTTAACTCATGTAATTTAACAGTAGTGGTTGCTTACAAATACATTTTAAGAATTCAAATCAACCGTTTGATAGATTTTGGGTCAAATCGTATTAGTTTTCAAAATGTGAGTGAGTTGTCTCTCTACGGTTTAAGATATGGAATCCCATCTCATCTGTTTCATACTGATATGTTTACACAAATTTTGATGCTCTTAAAATTTACCCTTCCATTTTGTTTTTTTATTGATTTTTAGGGGGTAGGGAAATCCAGTAACATTTAGAATATATTTGCATTATTTTAAGAAAAAATTATATTGGTTAAAATTTCCTTGAACAACCTTAATTTATATTATTATTATTATTATTATTATTATTATTATTGTTATTATTATTATTATTATTATTATTATTATTATTAGCCAAGCTACAACCCTAGTTGGAAAAGTAAGATGCTATAAGCTCAAAGGTTCCAACAGGGAAAAATAGCCCAGTGAGGAAAGGAAATAAGGAGATAAATAAATGATGAGAACAAATTAACAATAAATCATTCTAAAAACATTAACAACGTCAAAACAGATACGTGAATCATGTTTACCTTATTATTAGTCATGCGATGTTAGTTACTGGAATTCACACATTAAGGTGATTGAGTATCTTGGTAATCCACTTTAGGTCTGTTTTTGATGACACCAAAAGCTTTATTTCTATTTGAGAGAGAGAGAGAGAGAGAGAGAGAGAGAGAGAGAGAGAGAGAGAGAGAGAGAGAGAGAGAGAGAGAGAGAGAGAGGTACAAAAAGCAGGAGATCGTGGAAAAATGGGATGATATATTTCTTTATGATATAATGGCTAATGAAAATGTAGTCGTTTTCAACATAGAGGAAATACTATGTAAATCTAAATTTGTTGAAAGTGTAACCAAGTTTGTCTGGAAAACATATCAATAAAAAAAAAAAAATAAGCTGAAACAATTTGTTAATATTGCTGAAATAGACTGTGTTGTTCATGGCCGGTTATGTCAAGAGATATGACATGGACTCTATACATTGGAAACCATGCAGGAATTAATACAAATATACTACCAGATATTTTAATTTTTAGTTATGTAAACTAAATTGAATTTACATAAAAGATATGGACGTAATGAAACTGTGGCGTGTACCTTATTCAAATCCGTTAGACTGGGAAAGGCTTAACGCCAATGCATTGCAGTAAATTGGAAACGTATTTGTTTGAAATTCAAGTAGAGGATATCACTTCAGTAATGCTTCTCAATTATTCATACAAGCAAGGTATAGAATGTTTAATTATATGAAGAGGATAAAAAAGAAGTGATGTGGGATGAGTTGCTATGTGGAAATAGTATATCATCATACATGAATATATCGTAAAGGACTTTTGTATCACTTTTTGAAGTAAAGAATGATAGTTTTTATTAGGATTCGAATATATTTATATATTTCTCAACATGAAATCTTGTGACATGAAAATTCCCTCAGTTAGTGAACAATCCATATTTATTCATCCCAAAGAGAATTAATACAAAGGTATGAAGAATTGATTTACCCTTTAATATATGATATATGATTTCAGATTGATAATTACCAATTTTCTAAAATGATTAACACTACAAACGCGTGCCTTTTGGTCAGTAGAGCAAGAGTATACTGCGAATGAGAAAATATTTTTAATAGCAATTATTCATAACCCTATTTCTTTGAAATAGAATTCATACTCATCCCGAACTCTCAACATAAACGCAACAATAAATCCAACAGAGGTTTTGCGCTTCATTAGATCATCAAATTTGGATATAAATGTAGAATGCGCCTAATTTGTTCCTGAGTCTCGCTAGAAATGGAAGGAAATAGTTATTATTTGATCAACAAAGGAATAGAACGAACAAATGTATATATGGTATTTTTGTCTTTCTAACATATACAAGTATTGTGTCAAGTTTTTTTTTCTCCAAAGACCGAAATAAGCTTAATTGTTCACATATTTTCTCTGCTTTCAAACAATGGAATACCAGTTTTTACTTGTGGCGCAAATATTACTTGCTTCGTACAGTTTTTTTTTTTTTATCGTGTGATGAAAAAACTTTATCGCATATATATTAGGATAGTTAAAAGGAATGCACAGTTGCTTCACGATCTCATGTTGCAGTTAGAATTAAAATCTTTAGGCGACAATATGTTATGTTCATAAAACATATTGCATGACTGTAATATGATTAAATCACCGCTGAAGTCAGTAAAAACAAATAGAAAAAATAAATTGAAAATGTGACAAAAACCTACTCATTTCAAGTTTTCAAGCTATAATGACGTCTAATACCGACTACTTTTCTCCAGGACACCGAAAAAAATAGAAGAATGGGTGTTTTGTTCTTTTGTTCTTAGCCTTGATGCAAGGAAACCAATCTTCAAAATGGAGGATGAAAAAATTTCATTTTGAAATGATGTGTGCAACACCTGTTAGGAAGAACCTTGTTATGTGTATAAAGAATTCCGCCGACTGCAATTGTTTGATAGTCAGAGACTAGCGTTACCTTAGTTGACTGACTTCGAATGTATTTACTTCTTGGAAATTGTTGGCTACGAGGATATGATATGATGTATAGTAACCATGACTTTATATGATTTAAACAGATATATTTTAATGTAAAGACAGAAATCGCAAATGGTGTCTATTGTAGAAAAAAAATACTTTCTATAAGTTGAGTATATTAGGTAATGGATTATAGTACATCTTATTTACATTGTAATTATGTTAACTTATTATCAGTATATTGCAAGCAGCTATATTGTAATAATAATGGGAAAAAAATACGAACCGGGATGTGGCATAAACAAATAAAGCTTTTCGAACTTGGATCTAAAATTTATGTAAAAAAGCAATGAGAAAGTTAAACTTGCCCAACTGTCTGTTACTCCTTAGAGACGTATTGAACATTAATTGTTCTATTAACACTTGTTACCATATGTGTTTGTTAATGTTTACAGGCAAGAGAGGATTTCTATTTAACACACACGTGTGTGTACACACACACACATATATATATATATATATATATATATATATGTATATATATAAATATATACATATAAATATATATATAAATATATACATATAGATATATATATAAATATGTACATTATTATATATATATATATATATATGTATATATATGTATATATATATATATATATATATGATTAAATCATCATCTCCTCCTACACCTATTAACGCTAGGACTCTGTTACATTTCGCTAGTCGTCTCTATCTTGAGCTTTTGATTCAATACTTATCTATTCGTTACCTCCTACTTCACGCTTCATAGTCCTCACCCATGTAGGTCGTGGTCTTTCAACTATTCTATTGCCTTGTGGAGCCCAGTTAGAAGTTTGGTGAACTAATCTCTCTTCGGGAGTGCGAACATCATGCCCAAACCATCCCAATCTAACCCTCACCATAATTTCATCCAAATAGGGCACTTGAGTAATCTCTCTTTTAGTTTCATTACTAATCTTGTCCTGCCATTTAACTCCCATTATTCTTCTGAGTTGCTTTGTTCTCAAATCTACTAAGTCTATTCGAGATTGGTTCATTGTCCTACCACAACTCATGTCCCTACAGTAACACAGATCTCACTAAACTGATGTATAGTCTGATTCTTATATGTAATTTCAGACGATTTGATTTGCAAATTTCACTTAACCTGGTCATTGTCTGTTTTGCTTTTTCAGTCTTCACTGTACTCCAGTTCTAATGAAACTGTTTTGGAGATCATAGTTCTTAAATACTTGAATGATTCTACCTCATTAATCCTTTCTCCTTCCAATGATATTTCTTCTTCCATTGCATATTCCGTTCTCATAATCTGTCTTTCTTCCATTTATCTTGAGCCCAACCTCATGTGATATTTCATGCATTCTGGTAAGCAAGCATTGCAGATCTTGTGGTGTTCTGCTAATAAGGACAGCATCATCAGCATACACTAAGTCAGCTAATACCCTATTACAAATCCAGTTCAATCCTTCTCCATGAACTTTGACCCTAGCCACTATACTGTATAAAGAAGTGTTATCCAAATCTCTCTCTCTCTCTCTCTCTCTCTCTCTCTCTCTCTCTGATAGCAATCTGCCATTTATATCGCCTTCTAATTACAATTCCTCCTGCTAGACAATCTCATCCCCTCCAGGAGATGGTTTCAGCGATAGAGTTCCTCTCATTAATCACACCTGCAGAGCTGGCGTTCTGGTTCGGGCGTCTCTGTAGACAGATATCTTTTAAAGGGGTTTACATATATTTAGTTTCTTATGACCACTACATTGATACATAAGTTTATGATAAGGTCTGATATTAATATGATTTGTTCAATGAGGGAATGAATTTACTGTACCTTCACTGTAAGGAAGGAAGCATTTACTTAGGGGTTTTCATGCCGGCTAATATAAGAGACGTTATATTCTTAATACAATTTACTGTATGGCAATTGACACTTCTCAATACCAAAATACAAACACATTCATATATATACAGATGTGTGCACTTTTGTAAATAAACATGTTTAAGTTTACATGTATTTACGCGGATTTTATAATTTAAAGAAACAAAATTTTTGCATATATCTTTACGCAATCAATAGAATATGTTTACCGAAACTGCTTATTATTGATATATAAAAATGAATAATAAGATTTATGCCAATCAGCTGAGGAAACATTTAGTCTGGGAATTTCTCCACGTGTGAGAAAATTGAAACAATGCTGTCGATTATCCCTTCTTTTTAAAAGTAACTTTTCAGTCATTAAAGTGAAAATAAAAAATCCACGCCGTTACAAATCAAAGTAATCACAAAATACTAACAGAGCTTTCACATATTTTTAACGATCAGAATAATGACCTACATTAAAAGCTTATTCTCTTTAGTGTGACGCTGTATTTTCTACATAAAACAATTCTATATTCACTTCGTTCTATTAGACAATCTCATTACGTCTGTCTGCAGGCGCGGTCGGTTGAATCTATATTGAAGGTTATTAGACCATTTCCATTACCTGGCTGTACCACTAACTGCTTCTATTTCTGCTCAGCTCTGACGACTACTATAATATTGATACCAATATTATTGTCTTTCTCAGTATCTGGTGAAAATTATGTTTGCATTTTACTTCTGTTCAGTGAAGTTCTTTATTACATTTAATAACTCTTGTGTATCCTTAAATTAAGAGTTGTTAATAGTAATAATACAAAAATATAATGATTTTTTTTTTTTGGGGGGGGGCAACTGTCCAATTGTAAATGTATATTAAAAAAACTAATTATAACATGTAAATGTTGTCGAGCTGCATTGATAAATGTTTAAAAAATCCCACGTAGAGTTTGCTATATAATGGTAATATTAACATACACTGTTTGTAGTATTACACACATTCCTTGGATATTTAGAAAGATATGCTTATGAATGAAGTCACAATAAATTCTTCACTGTCACAAGGATCACGCGACTTGATATACAGCAACAGCCAGCAGGAAATAATAAAAAGCTTTAGTACCTATATAGCGCTTCCGTGCATTTGAATACACTTCTTCAGGGTGCCATAAATTGTGAGACACGGTTGAAGGACGTCAATAAGTAAAATAGGATAATAAAAAAAAAGTTGAACAATAAAAGAATTATAGAAAAGCCTTGTTAGCTAACTAGCCTGTCAAACAATCAAGCAAAATTTGTACTTGAACGTAAAGTGGTCATGAACACAAAACAGTTAACTGAAATTACATAATTTGAATTGTTCAACAATATTGGTCATAATGAAATTATCCAATTTATAATATAATAAAAAACACAACCACACTTTAGCTTTATAATACTAGATTCTATTATATTTCTCTTTACGACATCTCTACAGTAGAGCAGCTCTTTCAAGTTCTTCCAGTTCACCAAAGGATTATATTAATCTTGTTGCCAGCATTTTACCACTTTTCCCATTATATTTCAAATCACAACCATTACATGGAATTTCATATATGCAGCTACACTATTACATGGAGAGTTCATTATAAAAATGACATTTTATAGTAGAAGAATTTCTAAAAGCATCATTAACCAAAGAAACATCTTGAAATTTTGGGTAGAAAGAGAAATCTTATAAGGTAAAACTAATAAATTATCATGATTAAAAGCTTTTACATTGTCAATTGTATAATGATATTTTAGGCTTTTTGTAATGCGACGTCAACTAGGAATTTTGGATATTTCAAACTAAAAGCAATATCATATATTCTTAAAAACTCATATAAATTTTTTTGGCAGCAAACTCTCAAGAGCTCTCAAAAACACCGAGTAAAAAACAGTTTTACTTATTTATGGTGGTTAGAATAAAAGTGAATGTAAGAAGATACATTTTTTTTTTTATCTTTTTATTCAAGAAGATACATTAGTGGGTTTTCTAAAAACATAAACTTAAACCTATTATGTTATGAACATTTACGTTTAGAAAGGGTGGAACAGAATTTCTTCCTCAACTGTAAAATAAATAGAATTAACCAATGAGCTCAGTCGATGTATTAAAAAAAAAAAGAAAAAAAAGAGATATCTTCATTTAAAGGCCATTTACAAAAAATGCCATCAGCCTAGCGAAATAACAAACCTCTTCCAGGCAAAATATTCACTATAAGCTTTTCAAAAAATTCCATATAAATAATACTTGAAAGAGATGATAAAGGGTTACCCATTGCCATTCCAAATCTTTGCTCAAAAACACTCCCATTTAAAGTAAATTTACAATCTTTGTTGCACAGTTTGATTAATTCTAACATAGTATTACATGGAAGAGAAAATACACAATTGAGCAATTCGTCGGTTAAGAAATCTAGTAAATCATCAACTGGAACTTTAGTAAAAAGTGATGTCACGTCAAAACTGATCATTTTGAATTAAAAATCAATATTGGAAACTCTCAGACGATTAAGAAAATCAACATTATTTATTATCTCTTTACGGAGAAGCCATAAATATTTCCTAACAAGTGGGCAACTCTTGAACTAACCATTTTAACAGTTTATATACCGATCACCCTACAGAACTGATTGTAGGTCTAACTGCATTATTAGGCTAATGGGGTTTGATTAGCCCGTACATATAAGGCAAAGATGCACATAGTACAAAACCATTTAATCGACTCATCTTTTCCTCGTAACAATGTTTTCATTTTTGTATTGAAATTATTATCATTGGAGCTAACGAGTCTTCTATTTAAGCGTCTGAAGTGAATGATGTGGAAGTTATACATGAATCTTTTGCGGAGTATTCATTAAAGGATGAATGTAGTGCCTTCTGTGTTGATCTTCCGTCAGAATTTACTCTCTATAGGTTTCCTGTTTACGATTAAAACACTAACACACACAAATATATATATATATATATATATATATATATATATATATATATATATATATATATATATATATATATATATATATATATATATATATATATATATATATGTATATATATATATATAAATATATATATATATATATATATATATGTATATATATATATATCTTACATATATATGTTTGTGTTTGTTATATTCAATTTGAATATTAAAAAGTATGGCGTTAATTTGTTGCTTTTAATTTTAAGATTAGATTTGGAATCCTTAAGTAGCATGGAGAGCAACGTTGAACTATTTTTTTTTTTTCCATTTTTAGGGGTAAGGGAATTACGATTGCTACCTAAACGCAAACATTGAAGTCTAGCTTTAAACCCAGTCGGTGGTAAACGCACGTAAACTATCCAATGCCAGTTTGCTGCGTTTTATTCCCAAGTGGTAATTAATTTGATTGTAGTGAGAGTCATGACTTAATATTTGGAAGTGATCAGATTAAACTTTTCGGTGACCTTTAATGCTGTATGAAGATACGGAACATGAATCGTTGAAGAATAAACAGATATTACGAGAAATTTATGAATAGCTCGGTGGGTGAGTGTGTTGATAACGTAAATTGACGCTGACTTACCGAGCCAAAAGTCATTGATTCGAACATACAGTATGTCTGAAATTACGTGCATATGAATCATAATCATATTCATAAATTCGTATAACTAACTAACTATAACATTATATTATTAACCAATCTATAGATTGAAATATGCAATTTACTTAAGCCTTCTACATTCTATCGTTGGGATGAAAGCCCTTTCATTGTGATTTCATTTAGCTTTCATTCATGAGCTCGTGATATATTTTTCAATATGTTTATATTTTTAGTATTTAAGTGACATAATTTTTCCATGTTTTTGTTATGAAAAAAATTATTTCGGAATATTTTGACCATATATTCAAGTTATACATAGGAGTTAGTGATTGGAGACTCATACTCTCTTCTTAAAGAGAACAGTGCGGAAGGTAATAGCTTACCATTCATAGACGCAAGTAATTACTGAGCTTTGATGTTCGAAGGCAGAATGACTTGTACTTCAGTGAAACTATTGGACTGCAGAACTCTCTGACAATAGAATTGTTGGTTCGTGGCGACATTTGTATAGTGAAATGGGGTCCAACTCAGCTATCATTATATCTAATAGGTCATATCGGAAATTTGAAAGTTATTATGAATTCTGTATTGATTTATCAATTTACCTACCTAGTTGTAAATACACACACACACGCGCACGCGCACACTTACACCCACACATCCACACACACGCACACACACACATATATACAGTATATATATATATACATATATATATATATATATATATATATATATATATATATATATATATATATATATGGTGTGTGTATGTCTATATATTTATATATTTATTTGTTTATTTATTTATATATGCATTTATTTAAAGTATATATATATATGTATGTATATATATGTATGTATATATATATATATATATATATATATATATATATATATATATATATATACATACAGATATACACGCATATGTTTAATATAATTCTTGTTCGTTGTAGTTGGTTCCAGAAAACCTATGATAATAAGACTTCACAGAATGGTAATGAATAGAAAATTCAATTTACCTCTAATGACGATTCCATACCAAGAACCATGGGGTA
>NC_090728.1:157520423-157522923 GCF_036898095.1 Palaemon carinicauda | reverse complement strand
ATGACGAATCTTTTTATTCATTAGCAGAACTCCCATTTACTGTACATTCATTATCACGTGGTACTCATGTCATTTTACAATATATATGCTACTGATTTTTTTGTTGTAATTATAGGTTGCATTATAGTATTAATAATTATAATGGGAAAAGGCTGTGATGACTTATTGGAAGCTTCCCTGCATGACAATCGTTGGACCAGGCTTCAAATCCTGCTTAAGCTTCTTGGTTTCTTTTAAGTGTGTTGCCTCACCATCTTTGTGAGCTAATGATGGTGGTTTGGGGGAGCCTATAGGTCTACCTACTGAGTCATCAACAGCCATTACCTGGCTCTCCCTGGTCCTAGCTTGGGTGTAGAGGGGACTTGGGCGCTGATCATATGTATATTGTATATGGTCAGTCTCTAGGGCATGGTCACTCTCCCGTACCTTTGCCATTCATCAGCGGCCTTTAAACCTTGAAATCTTCTACAAATGTAGTAAATGTCCATTTGAATGAATACAAAGTTCTTTAAGGCTGATTAACATTTATTGGTTAGCACAGCGGCAGATACCATCATTATCTATGCACTACATACTGTTCATCATACTTAGTAAGAAACAACCTCAACAATTCATCTTTTTTATAGATCAGAAGCTGCTTTTAAGACTTATATGTGTTAAAAGACTATGCTATACAGTTCTAAATATCTACTGCAATAATAAAGAATACATATCACAAAATCAGAGTCGGATATTAATTGCAGATTATTAGCCTTTCCGTGAAAAAGAACCTGGAATGCAGTCATGACTGAAAGCAAAAAACTCCCGAACGTGAATGGCATTAAGCAGCAGTAACACAGCAACCATACGGCTGGATTGATCAGTGTAACGCAAGCAAGAGAGCAATCGAGCCAGCAAGCCCCGTTGATGAAAATCTCTTTGGGAGAGGGAATGGACATTAGAGGAGATACTCAATCCAAATTCTCCATCGTTAATGAATTGAGAGGAATGAGACTGGATGTCCAGTGATCCAGGATAATCGCCAACAACAACCTGGAACGATGTGTTGGATGAACTCCATTCTCATCGGTGTGTTTCTTCTCGTTATCTTATGAGAGAAGGTACCCGAACAACTTGATATGTATCAGATCTTGGTTCCAATTTTCCTTGCTAATTGAACTTTTTCTTTGGTCTATATGTATCGATAAAACGCTTTTGTAAACTTCTTTCTTGAATTCCAGTAAATTCATGTCATCTACATTAAAACAGATATCATTAAAATCTACAATATTATGCACATGTCTATTATTATCGCCCCCTATTCTTTAACGTCAAGTATGAGTCATTTTGGTCGAAGAAGTGACCAATGTATATCCTTAGGATTGTGGTGGCCTGGTGGTAGCGTCCATGTCTGGTGATTGCCCGACTGTGGTTCGAGTCCCGCTCAAACTCGTTAGTTCCTCTTGTTGCTGCAACCTCACCATCCTTGTGAGCTAAGGATAGTGGGTTTTGGAGGAGCATATATGTTTATGTGTAGAGTCATCAGCAGCCATTGCATGCCCCCCGTGGTCCTAGCTTAGGTGGAGAGGGGTCTTGGGCGCAGATCATATGTATATACAGTCAATCTCTAGGGCATTGTCCTGCTTGATAGGGCAATGTCATTGTCCCTTCCTCTGCCATTCATGAGTGGCCTTTAAACCTTTAAAACTTTATGACATAACTATGGGTACTTGTAGCTGTTTTCATTTAAACTTACCTTCTTTTCCAGGTGTATGCCACGTAAACATAATACACAGAGACAATACAAAGAAAAAATGGAAAGACACAGTACATGAAAATATAAGGGACATTATTTGCTTCGCACTTTCTCACAAGTTAAAGTTACAAAATTACTGAAAACATACGTAGAATCTAAATCCCTTCACATTGAAGAGGTGTTGCATTTTTTGTCGTTTTATTCTTACTGGAGTGACAGAACGTTTTCATTATGTATTCACCATCTTTAATGACAAGCAAAGGAATCTCCAATGTCATTGTCTTATTCAAAGGATATAAGTTTTTTCAACAGCATAAATTGTTAAAACACTCCACCGATCATAAATATTTTTAAATTTATGTTATTGTTCCCATTTAGACCAAGTGTAGATGTAATGATTTCTCATTGTTAGTTAGATATGTGAATAATGTCGACCCTCGTCCTACAGCCCAAAGGAAAACTTAGAAATAAAGTATTATTTTCGTCTTTGACAGGATTGATAGGAGTATAAGACCATTCGTTCATATACCTATGTCTGTATATTAAGCCTTTTCCATAACTGGGAACAAATTATTTCAACGGTAGATTGGGGTTTGTTTCTAACAGATCACAGACATATTACAAAGTATCAGTAAGTTTGACAATCCAAGACGTCGAATAAGATAATAGAGAGTTTTTCTAATTAGTGTTACGTTTACACAATACGCCTTTTCTGAAATGTGTAACCCCTTTCCTGCAATATGAAATACATTTTACAGACATTCT
>NC_090728.1:157487923-157515423 GCF_036898095.1 Palaemon carinicauda | reverse complement strand
TAATTGCAGCCATTTCTAGGCTACTCATTTCTGGGGTTTGGTCAATTTTTATCACCATGTTGGCCAGAGTGAATTAGCGGTAGTGGGATACTTTTGTCAGATTGTTCAAAGAAAACTAACCCAGTATGGGTGTCTTTGATTAGTACATACATACATACGTACACATCTGTGGACACGTTTTATATACAGTGTATATATATATATATATATATATATATATATATATATATATATACATATATATATATATAATATATGGATGAAAATCAACACTATCGTGCTCAAATAGAAATGAATTTCTATCTCATATTGGGATTGAACCCTAGCCCTTCAAATGAAAAGCCAGGTCGCTTCCAACCATGCCACTAGAGGCTCAAAAGAAGTTGGAACCTAACTGCAAATTAGGATCTACCTGGCGAGACATCAGTCTCTTACCAGCGAGTTTTCCCCGACTTCCCGGCCCACTAGGTGACACAATTGATAGCTTTTAGTTCGAATTACCCCTAATGAGTCAATATGAATGAAAATCAACACAATATCACGCTCAAATAGGGATGAATTTCTATCATGCTGGGACCGAACCCTAGCCCCTTCAAATGAAAGGCCAGGTTGCTTCCAGTCATGCCACCAGAAGATAAAAATAAGTGGGAACTTGACTGTGATTCGAATTAAAAGCTATCAATTGTATCATCTGGTGGGCCGGCAAGGGGAAAACTCGGTGGTTAGAGACTGATGTCTCACAAAGGTAAATCTTAAATTGCAGTTAGCAGTTGGGTTCCCACTTATTTTGATCCTCTGGTGGGATGGTTGGAAGCGACCTGGCCTTTCATTTGAACGGGCTAGGTTTCGATCCCAGTATGAGATAAAAATTTGTTTACACACACACACACACATATATATATATATATATATATATATATATATATATATATATATATATATATATAAATGTGAGTGTATGTATGTATGTATGTGTCTCTGTGTAATTATTTCCTGGCAGGTTGAGTCATTAAGAAGGTTTCATGTGTTATTTGCGGTGTTTTACTTAGTGAACTACAGGTGCAAAGGGTTTCCATAAATTTCCTCTAATTTCCAATGTGATATCAATATCTGAACTTATAGTTTTCAAACTAATGTCACTTATTCCAAATAAAACAATAAGCTATCTCTTTAATGCCTTGAATATCTTCCCAACACATTTTATCTCTTACGAAATACCTTACTACTTACATGGGCCGTCAGCAAATGAGACGTTATGTCGACTCATTTCCGGTAATTACTAAAGTTTTGGCTCTTAACCCGGGAAACTTATCCCTCTAGTTGAGATTAGGGTTATGATACCTCTTCCTCCTACTTAATGGTAATACTTCTCTTTGCATGTGTAGTCCTCTTGGATTAAAGGTTGACAATCTTTTGCAAAACTAATTTATAAAAAAAAATAATATACATATCAGGAATTATGTTGAATCATATTTAGCTCACGTTATACTTTCAATTATCATTACTTTGTTAAAAGCATAGATTTATGAATATGTGAGTAATTCCATAGTATTTACGCATGCACATACATACGCATTCACACATACACACATACACACACATATATATATACATATATATATACATGTATATATATATATATATATATATATATATATATATATGAGATTCAGGCTGTGAGGAAATTATAAATGAAGCCACTCACAGGTCTGGTAATTGCTTGGACCTTGTATACACTGACTCCCCTGGCGTTATAACTAGTAAGGTTGGTTCTCCAGTTGGGACATCTGAACAGCCTGTCACTGATGTATCATACTCTTGTAAAATTTATATGAAATCCCAAGCAGACTGGAATGGGATTTTGCATGATCTTTTGTGCTTGAATTGGTCACAATTATATAGTAGTGTTGATCCTGTTGTCCCCTTGAATGAGAATCTAGTTAACATAATTGATAGGCGTATCCCTTCTCGTGGGCTAAGATACCGAGTGAAGGACAATCCATTGTTAAATGATGATTGTAAACGTGCTTAGTTGGAGAAGCAGGAGGCCTATCATCTTTGGAAGGGTGACAGATCAGATTTGACTTGGAATAACTATAATCAGCTTCGAGCTTTTGCTCAGAGAGTTTATGCTTCAACTGAAAAGGCATACAATTTAACCATAAAAGAAACCCTTTCTGGTACAACTCAGGAACATAAATGGTGGTCTACCCTTAAATATGCACTCTTTGGTGTAGATGCAACAGTTCCTCCTTTACTTAAACCTGATGGCTCAGTCACTCACTTTCTAAAGGAACAAGCAACCCTTTTGGCTGATGTTTATGACAGTAAACAGAGTAATGAAAAACTTGAACTTCCTCAATCCTGTTTTCCCGAGGCTAAACTAAGTAATTTAGCTTTTCGATCTCGTGAAATTAAAGCTCTGTTGATGGACCTTGATGCTTATGAAGGTGTAGACCCAAATGGTATTTTTCCTTTGTTTTTTATAAAAACTGCAGATTTCATAGCTCCAAACTTATCTGTTATTTTGCGCAAGTTAGCAAGAAGAGGAGCTTTTAGCACTTGGAGAATTGGTAATGTTACTCCTCTGTGTAAATGGGTTTGTGGTAGCTCAAGTCCAACTGTTTACCGCCCAATTTCCATAATCCCCATATTATCTAAAGTTTTTGAACGTCTTCTAGCAAAACGTCTCAATAGGTTTGCTGAAGGTAATCATCTATTCCATAGTTTGCAATTTGGTTTTCAGAAATAGCTTGGAGTATGTGATGTCCTTCTTACAATCTCCAGTGCTATACAGAATTCTCTTGATTGTGGTCAGGAAGTTCGTATGATTGGCCTTGATTTTAGTGCTGCCTTAGACCGTGTTAATCATGAGGCCCTTGTTTTCAAACTCAAACAGTTGGAAGTGGGTGAGTCGTTTCTTAGCATTATTATTGATTTTCTAAGTAATAGATCTCAAAGAGTTGTTGGGCACCATAGTGAGTATAGGAATGTGATATCGGGTGTTCCAGAGGATAGTGTTTTTGGCCCATTACTTTTCATACTCTATACACATGACATGTGGTTTGGCCTAGAAAAAAGCTTGTTGCATATGCAGATGATGCTACTCTCTTTTTATCAATTCCATCCCCTGAATGTAGATTTGGGGTTAGTGAATCCCTTAATAGAGATCTAGCTAAAATTACTGCATGGTGCTAATTATGGGGTATGAAGTTGAATTCTAACAAAACTCCAAGTATGTTTGAAAGTAGGTCAAGGATGGTAGCTCCTCAACATCGGGATCTCAGTATTGATAATGTTTTTTTTTTTAAATTTGTATGACTCTTTTAAAATTTTAGGTGTGATTCTCGACAGCAAATTTACATTTGAGAAACACATTAGGTCTGTGTCTTCTTCAATTGCACAAAAAAACTGGTTTATTGAGAAAGTCTTACAAGATTTTCAGTGATCAATCTATTCTGAAGAAGTGTTTTAATTCTTTCATTCTACCCTCTTTTGAGTATTGTTCTCCTGTCTGGTGTTCAGCTGCTGATTCTCATTTTAATTTGTTGGACAGAAACTTACGGTCTATTAAATTTCTTATTCCTGATCTAGATATTAATCTTTGGCACCATCGTTCAATTAGTTCATTATGCATGTTGCACAAGATTTTTCATAACTCCGACCATTCTTTACATTCAGATCTTCCTTGACAATTCTATCCTGATCGTAACACTAGGCAGGCAGTTAATTCTAATAGCCAGGCCTTCTCCATCATGAGGCTCAATACTACACAGTATTCTAGAAGTTTTATTCCAGCTGTGACCAAGTTGTGGAATGATCTTCCTAATCGGGTAGTTGAATCAATAGAACTTCAAAAGTTCAAAGTTGCAGCAAATATTTTTATGTTGACCAGGCTGACATGAGTCTTTTTATAGTTTATATATGACAAATCTGTATTGACGTTAATAGTTTATATATGACATACAGTATCTGTTTTGATGTTGTTACTGTTTTTAGAATGATTTATTGTTAATTTGTTCTCATTATTAATTTTTTCCTTATTTCCTTTCCTCACTGGCCTATTTTTCCCTGTTGGGGCCCTTGGGCTTGTAGCGTCTTGCTTTTCCAACTAGAGTTGTGGCTTGTCTGGTAATAATATATATATATATATATATATATATATATATATATATATTTTGAGGCCGTTTGCATAGATAGGGTTAGGAGGAGATGATAATAATGATGATAATTAGTTACCTAGGGATACAGTAACCCCATCACTCATTATTATGGCATAAAATCATCCCGAGCATATAGCCTACACCGTGGCTTGTTGGTTCCTCCTTAGGCTTTTGTTCATTAGGTGTGAGGGTAGTACAACACAATGCCTGGCCAAGGCACCAGCCACCCGTTGAGATACTACCGCTAGTGAGTTATTTGGTCCTTTGACTGACCAGAGGGTACTATATTGCATCCCTCTCTTTTATTACAGCTCATTTCGTTTTTGCAAACACCTACACAGAATAGTCTGGCCTATTCTTTACACATTCTCCTCTTTCCTCATACACTTGACAACACTGAAAACATCAAACAATTCTTCTCGAGACAGGTTAACTATTGTACTCTCATTGTTCTGTGGCGACTTTCCTCTTGGTAAGGGTAAAATAGACCTTCTAGCTATGGTAAGCAGCTCTTCTAGGAAGACACTCCAAAATCAAACCATTGTTCAATAGTCTTGGGCAGTGCCATAGCATCTGTACCATGGTCTTTCACTGCCTTGGGTTAGAGATATCTTGCTTGAGGGTACACTCATGCATACTATTCTATCTTGTTTCTCTTCCTCTAATTATTTTCAAGCTTTTGTAGTTTATATATAAAAGGTTTATTTTAATATTATTACTCTTAAACTTCTCGTGTAGATTTTTCTTATTTCCTTTCCTCATTGGGCTTATTTCCCAGTCGGAGCCCTTGGTCTTATAGACCTGTTGGGAAATTTAAATCTTTATGCTTATACCTCTCCAAACAGATATAACCTAATTATAACTCTACCATGGCACTTCATCCAGTTTTGGGAGGTAGCTGCTATCTACAGTATATATATATATATATATATATATATATATATAAATGAGATTTTTTCCCCTTGTTAGTTCCTCCTTGCCTGACGAGGGACTGCAAGGGTGCCATAGTCTACCCTCCCCTGTCCTCCACCACTAAAGAAGCTTCATTCACATATATACAGTATGTATAGGCATATATATATATATATACAAATATATACATATATAATACATACATATATTTATGCGTGTTGTTTGTTCATATAGATAAAAGTAACACATCTATATACCGTATACGTATGCATCTCTCTCTCTCTCTCTCTCTCTCTCTCTCTCTCTCTCTATATATATATATATATATATATATATATCATATATATATATCATATATATATATATATATATATATCATTTATGTGCGTGTATATGTATGTGTAAATATATATTAATGTAGGCGTCCCATCAAAAGTAACGCTAATTAGTATGATAGATATGCACCGAAACCTATTCAGCCCTTCTCGCCCCCTCCCTTTTTCCTAACTACATCATGACAGTTGTTGTTTCCGAATTTACCTCTTGAGGTATCCATTTTCACTAGGGTATGACTACTCCTCCTCCTAGCCGAGGATGGGCAGAGACTTAGAAGTTATACGTCCGGTAATACCGCTCAGCGTGACTGGATAGAAATTATCTATATCTATCTATCTATCTATCTATCTATATATATATATATATATATATATGTGTGCGTGTGTGTTTGTGTATGTAGTGTCAGTCACGTGCTTTATTAGATAGGGATGTATATATATATATATATATATATATAATATATGCATGGAGAGAGAGAGAGAGAGAGAGAGAGAGAGAGAGAGAGAGAGAGAGAGAGAGAGCATAAATTATTGCTGTTACCACGGTAATTTCCCTATTATGAGCCTGTAGAATTAAAATTAATTATCAAAAGTTGAGGTCTTGATTACGAAGAATGTTTTGTGGTAATATATGACCATTAGAAAATTTCGTATCCCTCAATTTGTTACCATAAATCTAACCGTTTATAGAATATAAATCAAATCCTGAAAGAATACTTGAATGAGATAAGGTAAACATCATATATTTTCTAATTATATATATATTGTTTCTGTATTCTAAAAAAATATCTTCCCACCCAGAAAACTATGTATTATAGGTTTACACATGTTACTTTCAAAATAACATTCGTTTCATCTCAGCATAATTCTTTTATAAGTCGCGTCATCTTTCAAGTAAACCAAACACGTACACAATTATTTATGGAGAAAATTTTACCCTGAATAACCTCCAGGCTTTATTTTTTTCCCAAGCATTCGCGCCGCATTTTCAGCTGCGTCGTAATAGAAAATGCTTTAGCTTAAAATATTATTCCCTGTGCTGACTACATTAAGCTTTAAAGTGGAAAATATGCTAATGCTGCTCTAAATACTTCTTGAATATAAAGTAGCATAAATCTACCTGTTCTTTTCTTTACTATTCACTTACAGTGTTCAACAATTTATGCTTTATAACATTTTTTGGCGTTAGAAAAAAATATTTTCCTGAAAATTTCATAAAGGTTACCCAGTTTGTCTTCTTCCTCAAATTTTCTTACCTTTTTATCAAGTAAATGGTCTAAACTTATTATAACAGAGTTAGGAATACACTCCGTTAAATTGGTTGCAAATTTATGTACAAATTTTCTCCTAGACTGGGTAAAGATTTGAGTTTTACGGTTGCACAATATTCAAAGGTATTAATTTTCTTGCTAGATTACAGTGTTTTTTTAAACCTATTAATATTCATGTCTCTTCCATATATCAGTCCAAAATTTTTCTGTCATAGAGAGGATATGTAAAACATTGTTTTACAGACACTACATCCTCATATATGATATATTACTAAAATAGACCTATTTAATTGGCGACAGAATGCGTTAGCCTATGTGCCTGTGCAAGCCCTTTGGCGAAAGGGTCCTAATTCCTTGTACCTTTTAACTCTTGTGAAGATCAACAGTTTTCACTCTGAAACAATAAGCTTAGCAGAAATAGCATTGTTTTTTAATGGTTCATTAATCAACTCATCATAAAGACTAATAGAACATATTACACAACAATTCCAGAGGATAACTTTCGTGAATCAAAACCTCACTACTTAGTGTATGTATTACCACGGAATATGAAGAGCTTAAGATATCATGACATAACTTATGACTTCCCATACGAATAATTGGGTAAGCATAATGAATTGATAGCATAAAAATTCTAAGTAATACAGGTATACAGAAAATATAAAATATAGAAAACCAAAACTCCTCTTACTTTTCATCGTCATTAAAAGTCTGACCTATCTTCTTAAAGGTGAGATCAACGTTTTTGAACTACTGATTAAATTCCTTAAGTAGAATGTCACTTTAGTTTTACTTTCTTCATGGATACCATCTCTGTTATTTTAGATTCCAAATAATTTAGAAGTTTGGGTAATCGGTTCAATTACAGTAGTAAGCAAAATTGCTGATCATATCCACTTTCCTTTGGGTGTCCCCTGTAGAATAATTGCTTTAAATGACACCTATGTAAATTATGTATTTTCAAAGAAATTAAGATGACCGATGTTCTAACATATGACTTTGGTCCTAACAATTGCATATAACCTATTTTCCTCTACCTCTCCCTTATTAACGTTTGAAAACATGGTATCCTCTCGGGCAAAATCTGCCAATATTCGTAGATATTCCTGAAAGTTGCAGGCTTGATACAATGCAAAATGCCAAATATAAACTGATTCCTTTTTCTTAAAATGAAAATAGAACCTTGAATTTGATATCATTTTCAATATAACGGATTTTGAGAATCAATGGAAATTTATTCAAAATAAATTTTTATCTGTTGGGATGCATGAAAAAGTTCATAAATTTCACTAAGGAATCAATATGCATTATTTACATTTACTTCCCTTTAAAGGAAATTAATAAGAAATAACAATATTAAGACAATCACGCAACGATTTCTACCGTGCCTGATGTTACAATTACACTTATAACGTTTACAATCTTGACAAACGATTTTAACCTACGCTAGTTCCTTTAGAGTAGTCATTAGCTCTCGTTCCGTTATGCCAGTAGGTCTTATTATATTGCTTACTGTATCCTTTATTATTATTACCATTTGCTAGTTAACACTGCACTTTATTCAGGAATTTACTATTCTTCCGACCACTGGATTATATTTGAAAAAATATTTCATATGTTTTGGTTTCAGCCTATTTTTCAACTTTTATAGACACTAATCTCCAGAGGTTGGATTTGATATTTGCAACACAAATAGCATTTATGATTCATTAGAAGATACATATTAATTTCCAATCAAGATCTTTTTAATGTTTTTATTTATTTGGAAATTTCAGTTCATTTAAAACTTCCTTCATCACTTTGTTCATGAATCATAAAGCAATGTAGTTATTACCTCAGTAACTTTTCAAATGAAATACTTATTCTAGATAGTATTCTGGGATGTAAGCACGTTTCATAGTTCTCTTAGTAAAAAAAAAATGCCAAATTTGCTAAGGCTCCCATTTTTGGTCACCTATTAATTATGGTAAAGAGAAAGGGTCATTTTTTTCTAGAAAACGTGATTTGTTAAAAAGGCCTATTCATTACGGATGGTTTGTAAGACTCAATTTGAAGCTTGAAAAGGACATTGAATAGACATTCAAATGTACTGGCCATCATTTACATATATTCTAATTTATACTGCTGCATAAGCTTTGAGAATGATTTTTAAGGCACAACTCACTCTCACTTATTCACAAATCCCTTTTCCGTTTATCTTTAACTTTGCCTAATAAATATGTGAGATACTTTACCCCAAAGTGCAGAAACTTTGAATGTAAATTCCACCATTTCGGGGGATTTTGTTCAGATTTCAGTATACTGGAAATTCTGCTAACAATCGAATAGAACAATATTTCATAGTTTGTACAAACGCTTTGAAGCATACAGAACTGCCATAATTTTCTGTGTAGGTATATAAAATATTTGCAATGAATATTCAACTTTATGATGAAATTAGCTGACAGTGTTTAGGCTCGGAGACAAATGAAATTTTGATTCAAAGGTAAAATCAAATATAGAGACCGGGGAACAGTATGTACCGAGTTACCGATTTATTTTCAATTATGGAGCTATAACACAATGCGACGTCAGATGATATACTTATATTGGCTGTTCTAAAATTCTGTTATAACTTCGAGACTACACCGTTTTTTATTCAGCTTCAGATCTCTTTCAAACTAGTATAACAAATTTCACTAACAACATTAGGGCAATTTAGTAGTTAAAACGAGAAACAACACCAACGGTCACAAACTCTTAATCTGTTAAGCAATGTACAACGCTGCTTTAGGTTGACTTTGATTGGGACGAATGAAAATCAACATTTTCAGTAAGAAAAATATGAAGGGGAGTATAAACTAATCATCTTTCATCAATCACGTTTCGGGTGTTCATAAGTAGTCATCTTATAGTTAACTAATGCATAATTTGCTTTAAACCCCACTAAGGCATTGAGTGAAACGATTGTTATTAGGGACATTGAAAGTCTTTTGCTTCTAAATGACGATTTCAGTTCCAAAATGATTTTGGATATGCATATGTAAAAAAAGAATTATGATTTCATCTGGTCAGACCATAGTAAAATTTAACCATTTAATTCCAATTTAAAAGGAAACATTACTAAATGTAATCTCATTTAAAAATAATATTGTTTTGGGGGTTTCCTAGCAATTATGGCGAAAATTTTACCAAGTTTTTCTTACCCAGTAAAAAGCCAATTTGACCATAGTAGCTTTGGTTAAGTTTATTACAGACAAAGCAAATGATAATGGTTAACCTTGGAATTATGTCTAAATACCCAGTTTTATCATTTAAAGAAAGCAAGGCAAAATGAAGTAAGAAAGAAATGTTGGAATTGCGTTATTGAACAGGGACAGTATAGAATTTGCTTGAGCGAATACATTAAGGCCCATTCCTCGCCAACAATAAATTAAACATCAGCGGTAAACTAAGTCCTGGCATAAATATTTTAATATCAGCCGAAATAGTGGAGTTATTTCAAGGAAAGTAATAATCTGCCATAAATTTCTTATACAAAAATATTGTTAAAATTGTAACAATGCGCTGGTCAGGCCAAACTCTTAACAATTCACTGATATTTGAGCACATCCTAGTGTTATACTTTAATAATAAGTAGCAGGAGAAAGATTAGGCTTCATCTGAATCCTCTTTGCTAAATTTTCGGTGAAAAGCCCATTATAAGTTATTTTTTATTTTTATTGTTAATGGAATTTAGATAATTCATATTGAATAAATTTTTGCTACACGAATGTGTTTGAATGATATTTATATTTTAAAATTGACATGCTTTTTTCATGATTGGGCATAATAAGAAATTTGTGTTTTTTCCAACTTCAACAAGGGAAAATTACCCAAACTCAAAATCTCATTCCTTCCTCGTGCATTTTCCGGATTACCGCAGGAATCAATTGACATAATGATTTATTAAGTGTTAGGGGCAAGTGATAGCAGCCGACCCAATAGATGAGCAGACTCGAAAGCTTACATTTTCTATTTATTTGATGGTGTATGTACGAAATAAATTGAAGATAATTTCCACATGATATAATCTTATATCTATTTTTTATATAGAAATAATTTGACCTTAAAAATAAATTTGTTGCTTATATGTTGCTTGACATATAGTGAAATAGTCCATCCAACACAGTGCACAACATTGCGGGAATAAGCCTGCAAAATAACAAATTAAGCTCCACAGGTTTTACTTTTTTTTACCAAATTGCCAATCTGGGAAAATGACTATGAGTCATTTCTGAACGTTTTGGTTTAACGTTACAGTCACAGAAATAACGTTACTTCTGCTTATATGTTTTTATAAAACGATATTTGTTTAAACAACGTAAATGTTCAGTATACATGAAAAATGAAATCCGGTAAAAAGTAATCATAGTTAAATACATGGATATTTTGATCATATATATATATGTGTGTATATATACTGTATATTATATAAATATATATATATATATATATATATATATATATATATGTATATATATATATATATATATATATATATATATATATATATAGAAACTGACAAGGCTATGAATTTAGTGGCTATGGTGTAAGAGTTGCTCATAGAATAATTATATTGAAATCTCTACTGGGTCAAAGAAGAACCATATACCCATCAAAAAGAGAGATGGCCCTGTTATAATCACAACAGATTAAGAAAGGCATGGTTGGATATAACATAGGAGATGTGAAGGGAATAATTTAATTGATATAACTGTATCTGAGGAAGACCTTCATGTTCCCATGAATGAATTCAGTGTGTTTGAAGTCGAAGTTATCATTAAAAAAGTCAAGAGATGTATAGCCACTGTATACGATGGAATAACTGCTAAGATGATTTTGGCCGAAAATGAATTGACTCCCAGAATACTTACAAGATTATTTCGTAGAATGTGGCATGAAGAGAACAAAACCTGATGAATGGGAGCGGGGGGGGGGGGGGGGGGGGGTTGGAGAAAATGGCAAAACAGGAGATCTAACTGATTGTAATAATTACGGAGGCATCACAATTACGTCAGTTGTCAAGAAAATGTATAGTAAGCTCATTCTAAAGAGACCAAAGAAAGAGAGATTGATGAAAAGGTGAAATGAGCAAGCAGGATTTCGAAAAGGTGGAAGGTGTACTCACCAAAATTACATTTTAAGACATGTACAACATGTAGAATATAGAAATTCACATTTGGTGGCATTTATGGACTATGAAAAGGCTTTGATAGTGTGCACTGCCGAATTTTGTGGAAAGTCCAGCGTTATTATGGAGTTCCCTTTCTTAATATATAAATTTGATTAAGTCTGTTCATGATCATAGCAAGTGCAAAGTTAATGTTAATTGAGTCCTATCAAATGAATTTCCATTGAGCAGTAGAGTACTCCAAGGGAATATTTTGTCACCTATGTTGTAGATCCCCCTCATGGATTTTGTAATGCATAGAACAGTCGGAGATGGAAAAGGATTGGACTGGATTTTTGATAGGAAATTGGCAGACCTAGAGTATGCTGATGATGCGGTCTTTGTTAGCAGAACACTATAGAATTTGTAATGCTTGCTTACCAGAATGTTTGAAATATCAGACGAGGTTGAGCTCAAGATAAATATAAGAAAGACAGAGATGATGAGAACGGAGTATGCAGTGGAAGATGAAATATTGGAAGAAGAAAGGATTAATGAGGTAGAATCGTTTAAGTATTTAGGAACAATTATCTCTAATGCAGTGTTTAGAAATGGAGTTTATTGAAAAAAGCAAATCAGTCAATGTGTAGGTTAAGTAAAATTTGGAAATCAAATTATCTGAAATAACTTATAAAAATCAGACTAAACATTATATCAGTTCAAGTAAATCGGTGTTACTATATGGACATGAGTCATGGTATGATAATGAAAAAATCTCCAATTGATTTTTTAGATTTGAGAACAAAGCCTTCAGAAGGAAACGATTAGAAATGAAATTGTGAGAGATTACTCGAGTGTGATTTCTGGATGAAATCATGATTAGGGGTAGATGGAGATGGTTTGGTCATGCTCTTTGCTCTCCTTAATAGAGATTTGTTCACCAAACGTTCAGCTGGGCTCCACTAGGTACTTGGAAGACCCAGGCCTATATGGCGGAGGACTTAAAAGCGAGATGTAGACTAGAGACGACCTGTGAAATGTAACTGAGGCCCTTTGCATCAATAGGCGTAGAAGGATATGATATATATATATACATATATATATATATATATATATATATATATATATATATATATATATATATATATATATATATGTATGTATATATATAGTGTGTCTGCTGGTGCTCTCTATCTCCGAGTCTGAATATCTATATTTATTAATATATCAACACAGACACGCATATATATATATATATATATATATATATATATATATATATATATATATATATTTATTTATTTATATAATGCGTGGGTGTCTGAATGTATGTCCGAGTTTTAATATCTACATTCAACTGTCTATATATTAATTTATATACACACGAGCATATATATACATATGTATATATATACGTATATATATATATATATATACATACAGTATATATATATATATATATATATATATATATATATATATGTATATATATATATACACATATATGTGTGTGTGAGCCTTTGATTTATATCTTTCATAAAACGTTTGTACTTCACCAAAAGTCAGTTTAGTGTTATTTATTTTATAACCTAATAATTTTTCAGTGTTGAATGAGAAGAAAATCAGAATTTTAAGTGAAAATAGTGCTTCATCATGAAGTCTCAAGGCACTGCTTTTGCTAATGATCTCTAGGAGCACACGATATATCATATCAAATGCCTCCGGAATGGGAAGAAAATATAGTTGAAATGTAGCTATCTTCCTGTTTACGGAATAGAGAAGATAAGCTTCGGCTAAAGTCTTTCAATATATCTCCGATCTCCCGAATACCAATGTTTTGGTAAGTTTGGTGTGGCATTAAAACATTAAGAAAAACTTATGAAGAATTATCTGTGCTTAGATATACCTGTAATATAAGCATATTGTGATCCAATTCCAGCTTCAACACCAATTGATGTCAGGTCCAGGAATGATTGTGTGTATATATATATATATATATATATATATATATATATATATATATATAAATATATATATATATATATATAAATATATATATATATATATATATATATAAGAACAATATTATGGGTCCTTAGAGGTTGCAAAAGAAGAAGGGAAAGAATAGAAGGCGATTGATTGACGAACCAAAATATTTTGGTGGTATAAACTGTCGTAGAGAGACCATAAACAGGTGCGAGTGGAAGTACATATCTAAGGCCTTTGTCCTATATTGGACTAGTAACGGTTGATGATGATGATGATGATAATTATGATATATATATATATTATATATATATACGTGTGTGTGTATAAATACATACATATATTTATTTATTTATTTATTTATCATCAGCCATTACTAGTCCATTTCAGGACTAAGGCCTCAGACGTGCCATTCCACTCGGACGTGTTTATACCTGCATATTTTCTAATTTCCCCCTGCTTTCTTTGGGATCTATAGGGATTCGTTCTGTTATTCATAATGCTTATCGATTTTCTGTAATTCGCATTTTATGTTTTGCCCACGTCCATTTCTTTTTCTTACGTGTTAGAGTTTCATTTACTTTAGTTTGCTCTCGTATCTTTGTTTCTTTTTCTGTCTCTTGGTGTTAATCCCATTATTAGTCTATCCTCAACTTTATTATCGTTATTATTTCTATTATTACTTGCTAAGCTACAACTCTAGTTAGAAAAACAGTGCACTGTGAGTCCTAGGGCTCCAATGGAGAAAATGTCCCAGTGAGGAAAGGAAATAAGGAAATTAAATAAACTTGAAAAGAAGTAACCAACAATTAGAATGAAATATTTTACGAACTGCTACAACGTTAATATAAATGTTTTATATAAATGCTATAAAAACTTTAAAAAACCAAGAAGAGAAATAAGATAGTGTATCATCAAGCAAGAAAACTCTACCCTAAGATAGTGTAAGACCATGTTATAGAGGTTATGGTACTACCAAAGACTAGAAAACAATGGCCTGATTTTGAAGTGCCCTTCTCCTAGAAGAGCTGCAAACCATAGCTAAAGAGTTTATTCCTACCCTTACCAAGAGGAAAGTAGCCACTGAACAATTACAGTTGAGTAGTTAACCCTTTCATTGAAGAATTATTTGGTAATCTCAGTGTTCTCAGGTGTATGAGGACTGAGGACAATATGTAAAAAAAAAGGGACTGTTCGGTGTATGTGTACTTAAAAGGAAAAGGAGCCGTAACCAGAGAGAAGTATCTTAGGCGTTTTTAGGGCTCCAAGTTTCTAATACATGTCACTTTTAGAGAAAGTGACATTTTAATTTTTGTAATGTCATTTTGTTAACCAAAAACTCTCTATAGCATGCTTATCCTTCTTCAACTTCGGTGCCATGTCCAGGGGTAAAACATAACCGTCTGTCATAAGTATGTATGTCCATTAACAATCTCTAAAGGTTCGTCTAAAACTCTTATTTGTTGTCTTGTATCTTTTCATTGAACATTATCATAGTTTTACTCATATTTATTTTCAGTGTTACATTTTGCTTTCTCTTTTGAAATCTTATCATCTTTTATAATTCCTCCCGTGATTCACTAAATAGAACCACATTTTCTGCAAATCTTAAGCTGTTAAGGTATTCCCTATTAATGTTAGTTCATACATTATTCAACTAAATATTTTCTAAATTATTTTGGCATTGTTTGAATAATATATATATATATATATATATATATATATATATATATATATATATATATATACATATATATATGTATGTATGTATGTATGTATATGTATATATATATATATTATATATATATATATATATATATATATATATATATATATATATGTAAATTATAGATGTTAAATTGTGAAACTAAAAGACATAGTATATATTGTTTTATCTTTTAATGACGCCAAAAATAGAATCCAACCAACTTTAGGATGTTGAAAACAACATGACTGTGCAGTGGGGTTCTACTATCCTGCTTAGGATGGAGTAAATCAGAGTAATCAATTATGCAGGGAATTGCCCTGTGAAATTAAGCACCAGTGTCTGGAAAATAAAATCTTCATGATTGTATTTTTTTAGTATTGACATTAGTGATCTTTCTATTCTAATGATGTCGAAAAGAGTATTAGATCAGCTATTAAGTCTTTGACAATTTCCCATCTTAATCCAACGATTTACTATACCTTTATATTTAAAGCTGATGTAATTATATTTTTTATTCTGGTATTATATTTGATTGTAAAATTATAACTGTTTTAAGGTCCTGTATTTTAATCAAATTTAGAATCTGGGCATCTTGTTTCTTACCTTAAGTCGGTGTTTTCTCTTGAGTAATTTTTCAGTTTTCTTCAATAAAAATGCTGTATTTTTATTTAGTCCACAGTTTGATAATATAATTTTTTTCTTATTATCAAGTATTTCTTGTTTTTTTCGCCTAAATGATAAACGTAACTTATTTGCAGTTTTTGATGCCGAGTTATAGTTAAAGTTTTTAACAAAATTTTTACATCCATATCATATGCAATAGTGTACAAGGTAGAAAAAAATACTTGAAATGAAAAGCATAACATCCCACATTCTCGTATATTAATTGAAAATCAATATTTCTCAGATTATAATGCTTATTATTCTTTTTTTCTTCTCAAAGTTGGTAGGTAGTGGAGTGATCCTGGTCTGACACCCATTAGTCCACCCAGAAATAATTATCATCATAAAGCGTGATGGGGTAAAAGGAGTGTGGCCTAGAACCTGCCTCTAAAGAGTTGTTGAAAAACCGAAATTATCTATCTTTTATTACCATACCTTCATCAGAATAATAACACGAGTAAGAAACACACACATATATAAATATTTAGTTAGACACATGTACTGTATATCGTTTCTATATCATAGAGAAAAAGCCTGTTATATATATATATATATATATATATATATATACATATATATATATATATATATATATATATATATATATATATATATATATATATATATAATATACAGAATTTTCTGTTTGCCTTTTTGTAATGATAATGATAGGGTAATATGGAAGTCTACGAAAGGGGTTACAAACATGAATTATTGTCAATTAATACCAGATTAAAAGAAAATTGTCCTATTTCTGCAAATCTATCACCCTATATTCAATTCCGGTAGGACTATTAACGAGGGAAATGTCAGTTGTCAGAAAGTCGGTTGTCAGTCGTGGTACCCTCACTCTCGTTGATTCAGACGATCTCACAGACTGCACGCCGTAATAGAGGTTCATTGAACGGTGTGAACAGAGTGCCAGTCGAATTTCTCCAAATTTCTCTTCCTTAGTTAGGATAGGTCTTAACACAGCGTGATTTTACTTCGCAAGTATTTATTGTTAATTTCTGCCTTCTCGTTTTACGCAATCCTTTACATACACGTTATCTCACGCCGGTTCAAATATTACGAATAAAAAGTTAAAAATTTTGTGACAGTGTTTAAATTTTGTGACAGTGTTTAAATTAAAATTTTCAATACAAAGGTTTCTTATTCAGTGTATTGAAATGGGAGATCAATAGGAAAAGCAAAAATGAAAAATATAGACATTTTGACTGTGAATATAGTGAAAAGACTGCCATTTTGCAATTTTATTGCAAGAAAAAAGGAATAATAGAAAAAAACTAGTCTAGTTGTGGTGTTGTTCGCTTAAAAGGAACCCTTGTCAACCGTTTGCAAAGGCTTTCAATATATAGCCAACAATGACAGTGGGTCCTCGACCAATTCTGCAATTGCATTTCAATCTGTTTTCAACAAAGCAACTGACCGTCAAGATTTACTTACACTCTCGTGGGATATATCGAGTGTTCCGCTCTCTAACTGGAATTGGCTGTTGGTGTATTTCTCATGTTTTGTACTAGTTCATTTACATTAAAATCTTTTTGTGTTCTTAGAAAAGTATTGTCATAGCTGTAATTTATATGTATTGCTAGTCGATACAATCTGTTTTGTAGTTATCAGTTAGTGATATAGAAAATAATTTAGATACTTTATTCCTCCCCCTGTCCCAGATGCCTTTTTCTAGGTATATATGTATATATATATATATATATATATATATATACATATATATATATATATACATATATATATATGTGTGTGTATATATATATATATACATATATATATGTATATACATATATGTTTATATGGGTATATATGATATATGTATTATATATATATATATATATATATATATATAGGCCTATATATATATTTATATATACCCGTTTAAGATTCCTATGCCGAATTTACGTGTATACAGTGATTGAGCGTCGTTATATTTCCGTCGTTTCAACAGTAGATAGTAAAAGGAGAAATTTATCTAGAAAGTAGGGGTGATTTTATTATTATTATTACTTGCTAATCTACAACCCTAGTTGGAAAAGCAGGATGCTATAAGACCTGGGGCTCCAACAATGAAAATAGCCCAGTGAGGAAAGGAAACAAGGAAGTAAGAGAAGTAATTAATTATTAGAGTAAGATATTTTAAGAACAGTAACAACATTAAAATAAATATTTCATATAAAAACTAAAAAAGTTTAACAAGATAAGAGGAAGAGAAATGAAATAGAGCAGTGTGACCCAATGTACCTTCAAGCAAGAGAACTCTAACCCAAGACAGTGGAAAGCCATGGTGTAGAGGCTAGACTAGACTAGACTAGACTAGACTAGAGAACAATGGTTTGAGTCCTCCTAAAAGAGCTACTTACCATGGGTAAAAACTCTCTTCTACTCTTACCAAGAGGAAAGTAGCCACTGTACAATTACAGTGCAGTAGTTAACCCCTTGAGAGAAGAATTGTTCGTAATCTCATTGTTATCAGGTGTATACGGACAGAGGAGAATATGTGAAGAATAAGCCAGACTATTTGGTGTGTGTGTAGGCAATGGGAAAATGAACCGTAACCATAGAGAGAATGATCAAATATAGTACCGTCTGGCCAGTCAAAGGGCCCAATAACTCTAGCGTTAGTATCTCAACGGGTGGCTGGTGCCCTGGCCAACCTACTACCTGCAGAAAGAAAGTAGTAGGACGTTCCACTGTGTACTTGCACTAAGATGCATTTTCTTTAAAATGTACTCCAAGGTACGTTGAAATTGATTTAGTAGTTTTGTGTTATGTTCACAAACAAAAAAATAGCTTAACAAAATATTCGTTATTTACTTAACATTGCATTTTTTTTTTCAAATTACTGCTGTTTACTTGTTCTTTGATTTACTTTATCCAAAATTATATAAATTTAGATTCATTTTTAGTTCATACCCAACAGGACTACCAACTTTGGTCAAAATTGGTTCTGTAGTTTTTTGTTAAAGTTACTTGCAAGCAAGCAGCCAGAGAGGAGTGAATACATTTTTATTTTGTCGAAGGCTACCTGCCAAAGTAGGAATATTAAGGTTACAGTGTGTAATTATCTTACAGATACTGTATACTGAATTTGAATTTTGTGTGCTACTATATTAATAACATTTTTTTTTTTATAAAAAAAAGGTAAAGGAAAATATGTAGATGAAATAGATGCTTCCAATACCGCCCATACTAAACATACTAAGAACGTTGTTATAAATCTTTCTACTTAACAACTGTTAAAAAGAAAGAAGATACGTAGATACACCTTGGTTAACCAAGGTTAGATATACTATTATCATTACAACCCAGAGAGCTATGTATTATTCATAACATGAATTCATCTCGATTTTGAGATATTGCATTATTATATGCTAGTGAGAATGTTATAAACCCCCGAAGACCTAATGCCTCATGTACGCAAAGAAGCATGACCGGAGTTTGTTGAGTGGAATATATATGCAACCCGTCATATCATGATTCTTAGATTACTTTCCTTTTTCTTGTGGCACGGGTTCATCTTTGACGATTGGGTTGATAAGAGAGACATTGTTTATATATTTTAATATCGATATATCTTTCTTATAGATCAAAATCAAATATTCATTATAATCCTATTATCGAAAAATATATATCTATTGGATGATAATTTCGTGTAAATTTTTTTTTCATTGAAAAATTTAAATTACCTGATTATTCTCATAAAAATTCTTACTCTGGCTGAAATCTGACTGCAGAACAAACTAAGGATGAAACTAGTTTGAATAAAACATGAGTATGCTAATTTCAAAAGAGAGCAAATATTCCATATGAAGAGGAATTTTCATAATTAAGTAGTCGAAAGTTGATATACCACTCTAAAATAGATTACTTGGTTCAAATGGAAAGTAATATATATACTAGTATATCAAGAATTTTATCACAAATTAATAATGCTCATCTAACATTAAAATATAATCAACTTGAAATAGAAGGTCTATATACTATAGGTATAAAACTTTCATGTAACGTGTTAAACGCAGTTAATTAAACAATATTGCAACCGACAACTACAAAAAAGTGTAACCCTACATCCGAAATTCAAATTGATATCATCCAAAATTATTCTCAATCCAAAAGCAATCAGTAAATGTGTGCTTTCCTTCTGTATGATATGATAATATTCAAATGAGAGAGAGAGAGAGAGAGAGAGAGAGAGAGAGAGAGAGAGAGGAGAGAGAGAGAGAGAGAGAGAGAGAGAGAGAGATTTATGAGTTCAAAAATTTATTTCTAAAAAACGATTCTTACTGGCAAGACCGTTAGTTGTAAACGTGGCATGTTAACATCCAGTGGCGTAATTAAAAAAAAAGCATTCAAGGGAGGGAGAGAGAGAGAGAGAGAGAGAGAGAGAGAGAGAGAGAGAGAGAGAGAGAGAGAGAGAGAGAGAGATTACAAGTTCCAAAATTTAAATATTTTAAAAGGGCTTCTCACCGGCAAGACCATTAATTGTAAAGATGACGTGCTAACATCTAGCTCCGTCATCTTAGGAATAAAGGCATTTCAAGAAGAGAGAGAGAGAGAGAGAGAGAGAGAGAGAGAGAGAGAGAGAGAGAGAGAGAGAGAGAGAGAGAGAGAGAGAGAGACTTACAAATTCCAAAATTTAGTTACTTTAAAAGCGGTTCTTGCTGGCAAGGCCAGTATTTGAAAAGATTGCCTTTTAACATCTAGCGACGTTTTCTAACGAATAAAGGCATTGCAGTAAGAGAGAGAGAGAGAGAGAGAGAGAGAGAGAGAGAGAGAGAGAGAGAGAGAGGAGAGAGAGGAGAGAGAGAGAGAGAGAGAGAGATTTACAAGTTCCAAAATTTAGATATTTTAAAAGCGCTTCTCGCCGGCAAGACCATTAATTGTAAAGATGGCGTGTTAACATCTACCTCCGTCATCTTAGAAATAAAGCAGAGAGAGAGAGAGAGAGAGAGAGAGAGAGAGAGAGAGAGAGAGAGAGAGAGAGAGAGAGAGGAGAGAGACTTACAAATTCCAAAATTTAGTTACTTTAAAAGCGGTTCTTACTGGCAAGACCAGTATTTGAAAAGATTGCCTTTTAACATCTAGCGACATTTTCTAATGAATAAAGGCATTGCAGTAAGAGAGAGAGAGAGAGAGAGAGAGAGAGAGAGAGAGAGAGAGAGAGAGAGAGAGAGAGAGAGAGAAAGAGAGAGAGAGAGAGAGAGAGAGATTCATTAGTTCCAAAATTTAGTTTTTTCTCTTTTTGAAGTGGTTCTCACCGGCAATACCATCAATTGTAAACATGGCATGTTAACATCTAGCGGCTCTTTCTAACGAATAAAGACATTTAAAGTAAAAGAGAGAGAGAGAGAGAGAGAGAGAGAGAGAGAGAGAGAGAGAGAGAGAGAGAGAGAGAGAGAGAGAGATTTACGAGCTCAGAAATTTTGTTTTATTGAAGCAGTATTCACTGACAAGACAATTAATTGTAAATATGGCTTGTTAACATGTAGTGGCGAATTCTAACAAATAAAGGCATTTTAAGAAGAAGAAGAAGAAGAAGAAGAAGAAGAGAGAGAGAGAGAGAGGAGAGAGAGAGAGAGAGAGAGAGAGAGAGAGAGAGAGAGGAGAGAGAGAGAGAGAGAGTGTTATAGATTTTTATGTTCAAAATTTATTCTTAAAAGGGGTTCGCATAGTCAATACCATTAATTTTAAAGATGTCGCATCTAGTGGCATCTTCTAACAAGTAAAGACATTTCAAAAAAAGATCTCTGCTCAGACTACCTTTAGCAGCATTACTCTCCAACAACAAACTGTAATGAATACAGCATTAATCAAGGCCAATCTTAGTGAAGCAGTTGGACCAGGAACTTTCAATCAATGGCCTACGCTTTCTACAAAGCAAATGGTCTTCCTCTAGTTAAAATCCCCACAGAGGCCATCAATTCACCCCAAAAAGTTTCAGCAATGCAAAAAAAACTGGCAACCTATATGATAACAGCCCTCAACAAACTGTGACAGTGGAGGAGGTTATGAAAACAGATGAGATCAATAGGAAAAGGATTCTGAGTGACTCAGATTCTGATATCTCAGAGCCTGAAAATTCTGCAAAAAAAAAACAGCTACAAACCTTCCACCTCAACATCCGTACCTGCAGACATTGAACTGCAAGGAGCCACTGCTCTCCCTACCCTTCCTGCCATGAATCAGTCTAATAAATCAAAAGTTGGATTAAAACTATACACTTCTATTAATTCGGCAACTCATGATACCCATCAAGATGTATAAAAGAAATAATACATTTAAATATTTATTCACAGAGAGGATTCGACAATAATACAGTCGTCCAACTCATAAATGTTGGTTCAATCGAACTAGATAAATACAGTTCTAGGATCGCTCGGATTAATGCTGACAAATTCAGGAGGCTTAAGTCAGGATTTTATGACTTAACTAAAGGACAGTTACCATAATGGATACACTCACAGTAATTCAACATAACGTTTTAAAGTGGACATTCCTTCGAAGTAAGGAACTTATTAATATCTACTACTCTCTCTCCCCTCACCTCATACTTATCAACTCAATATTGATTGATAATACCTCCCGTATCAAGATTTGGAACTACAATGTTTTCCAGTGTAACACCTTTGGCGAGCAAAGCGCTGGATTAGCAATAACAGTTTGATGGGATGTTTCAATTAAGTTAATAAGATGGTGTCAATCATGATTTGATTGCTGTAGAACTACAAGTAATCTACCTCTAAGAAAACCCAGCATTCCCACAGCAGGATATATCATTAATGAGACGCAACATCCCAGTCTATCTTCTAGCTGATCTAAACGCAGCTTACACAGCCTTTGGTCATAATAGAGTAAATCCTATAGGCACATTAATCCACGGTCTAATGACTAGGAACATCATCAAGTTTCTAGGACCAGATTTTGATACATATTTTAACAGAAGAACCTCTAGTAAGCCTTATATTCTTCTTTCTAATAGATTTCTTATTTTCAATTATTCAATCACTCAAGGCCCCTTAACCACATCAGATCATATTCCTCTTATTGTAAAACTTACTCTCAGACCCATATTGGTAGTCACTAATCCAACAATCGATATCAACAATGCGAACTTGGAAGGTTTTAAGGACACACTCAATGACTCTTTGTCTAGTTACGACGACCCTGATAACATTTTAGGAGGATTAATCCTATATAGATGAAAAAAATAACTTTTTGGTATGGGAGGATCAAGGAAGCCCCCAGAACTCCATATCCCCTTCAAAACCCACAGGATCTTACTGTACACCAAAGAATCAGATTCTCTTAAACTACTACAGATTCGTTATAAACAAGCCCTAGATTTAATTAATATCCAAGGTCCAACACATCAACTTTTAGATTACATCCATACTATACAAGAACGGATCAAAATAGAATCTACTGAACTCATTAATTCAACCAGGGATGCTCTTTTAATAAATGTGAAGGCTTTCTATAAAGACCCTGAACAATTTTGGAAAATGATCAGAAAACTTTTAGGTTCAGCTTTTCAACCCATAGCCTACATCATCCATAACAATGAGAAAATCTATTCACCCAAAGATCAGGAGGTGACTTTCAGGGACTTCTGGGACAAATATCTTTAAAATAAACCCAATAGAAAATCTAAGGTTTGACCAACAACACGATCTGCATGTCACAGAGACAATCCGAGAACATACTGATTGTATAATTCCTTATGATATAATTCCTTATGATATAGTAGATCCTGTAGGCTTGACGAAGATGACCCATTTTTAAAATCAATCCAACTCTAATATATTATCAAAGTAATTAAAAGTTTTAAAAACAAAGCTCCAGGCCACTCTTAAGTCAATAAAATTATCCTTAAAATCTACCGAATTCAATGATCGCATTTCTTTGTAACATCTTCGATGAAAATATGAGTATGGGCTACTGGCCAGTATATTTCGTAAGAGTTTTACTTCCTTTCATTGGAAGAAGGGCAAAGATCTCTCCTCAGTCTCTAACTACAGACCAATATCCCTATTAGAGACGCTTGGTAAGATTCTTGAAAAAATCATAAAAGAAAGAGTTGACGATTTCCTTGACGGCAGTTTACATATAAACAAAAACAACAATCAATATGGATTTACCAAAGGCAGAAGGGACCCAATTTGCATTAGCTCAACTTTATGAAATCATTGCAGTCAAGTTAGGTCTTGGATGTAGCTGTAACCTAATTTCTAGAGATGCCAGCTGAGCTTTTGAATAAGGTATGTCCTGAAGGTCTAAAATACAATTTGTTGGAAGCTCAATTAGGCTACCAGATTTAGCAACCAGGTTGTTATGCAACTTTCTTGACAACCGAGTTGCCATGATCAAAATAAAAGAGTATATAGGACCAGAGTTTCCATTGCTATCTGGAGTTCCTCAGGGTAGTGTTTTCTCCCCTTCCCTTTATAACTTTTACATCAAAGTTACCCCTCCTCCTATTCAAGGTTGCCTGCAAATCATGTTTTCAGACGACCACACCCAAGTAATAACTTACCCTAATAGAAATAAACCAATGCTACAGAGAAAGACTGTCAGGGAAGTACAAAAAGATAATAACTATGAAAAGAAATGGAAAATAACCACATATATCAATAAATTTCAGCTCCACTCCATTTCTGTTCACAATCCCGGATAGATTATAATAGATAACGTTGGAATTCCATTTAAACAGAAGGTACAAATACTTAGGTGTAACTTTAAACAACATACCATCCTTCCTCATGTTAAGGCGAGAATACTGCTTCCAGGTTGACTCGATTATAAAAAAGGTTTCAAAATCTGTCAACAAAAACACAACCTCGTTTATATAAATCATAAGTGAGACCTCAATTAGAATACCCAACTATAATATTTGGAGAACTCAGCAAAACTTCATTAAGTAAAATGCAGGGAATTCAAAAACAAGGCTTTGAGGAGAGATTACAAAGAGAGTCCCCCCTATTACAATAAAATCGAAGAATTACATCAGCATTCTAAGTTGGAACCTCTCAATGTCAGGTTCCACAGGCTTGGCCAGAAAACCTGGAACAAACTTGCTTCTGACGATGACGACCTATGCACCCTCACTAGAATTCCCACTATCGAGCATAATCGTAATCATAATTGGTGAAGAAGACTGGAGTCTAAGGTCAATTGTGATCCTCCCAGGCCCAGATAAATAACATGTGATTAAAAAAAATCCTTAAATATTATCATTTCAACAGTTAAGTTAATATTTCATTAAAAACATCATAAATTTTCAGCCATCATAGCTTTCTATAACCATCAAAATAGGGTACAGATGGACGTACTCCTGCAACAGGGCTAGATGTTGCGTAAACCAAAAAACTCTTCCTCTCCCTGCCTGTCTTTTTTTTCTCTACCTTTGTCGCCTGCACTTTCCGATGACTAGTAATCTTACCTAACATCGCAAGAGGGTCTGCTCCTCTCTTTTATTCTTCTCCTGTACTTCCCTTTCTCCCGTTTCCTTATTCCTTCCCATCCTTAATACCTGCCTCCGTGATATAAGCTGGATTGTATCCGGGGGTATTCTTCCTCTCCACATATTTCCCACTTCCCTATCCTTATTCTGAGCTAATAAAAAAGTCAGTTCACGGATACTTTTCATTACATGCCTTCACAACTGTTGAGCTCCTGGATTGGACAGTAACTTTGCAGTTTTGGTTACGCTATAACGGACTCCCTACGGCTGTGTTACCTTCAGAAAACCTTTAACGGAACCATACGATGCCTTAATTGGGTTTTCTGAAAGTTCCTCTCCTGGATCAACATCGAATAATGCCATTAACGGACTCAATACAGCACAAAACTGTTGCATTCTGCCATTTTCCCCTGAGTTGTTTAGCCTTGCCATTTACATATCTTCTACCACACAGGAACCCGACACCATTAACGGACTAACGACGGCGCTTATTGCGTTTTGGTGTGAGACAGCAAAATAAGCACTGTGAAATTCGTTAGTCGACACACGGAATCCGGTGGTGGGGCCCTCAACCGAGGCGCCGCTTCGGGTACATTCACGTCGACATCGTGGGACCCCTCCCATAGTCCAGAGACGCAAGTTACCTCCCTACGATCATAGAACGATCCACCTGGTGGCCAGAGGCTACCCTCATGATGGAGGCCACAACCAACTTCTGCACAGAAGCCCTCCTGTCGAGTTGGATCAGCCATTTTGGAGTTAAAGACGACATTGCGACCGACCGCGGCCCGGTGTTTCCTATCCGAGCGGTGGGCCTCCCTGTCCCTTCTACTGGGAACTTCCCTTCATAGCACAACGGCGTGCAACCCTGGGGCCAATAGCATGGTAGAGAGGGTCCATATTTCACTGAAAGCCTCCATCGTGGCCCGCTGCAACGATAAAAACTGGAAAATACAACTACCATGGGTCTTCCTCAGCCTTCAGACCGCCCCCAGACCGAACGGTGAGGTCTCTTCTGCGAGAAATGTGTATGGAGAGACACTGGCCGTACCTGGGTAGATCTTCCTAACAAACAACACCAACCAGGACACACTGATCATGAGACTTTCGTGAGGTCGCATGGAAATTCACGCTGTGTCACTGGACCTTCACCAACAGCACCAAGTGTTTCAAACCAAAGGGCCTGGACACCTGCTGCTACGTCTTCATCAGGAATGATGTACATCGACCCTCCCCAGATGTGGCCATACCGGGATCCATACAGCGCTGTGAAGACCGCCCCCAAGGCATACTGCCTCATGATCTACGGCCAAGAAGACTCGGTCACCATGGACAGGCTGAAACCTGCATTCCTGACGGTGGACGACGACGACACCGTAAATTCCGGAAAGTGGTGTACCTGAGTGCCGCCCCAAAACAAGCCTCCTCCCACTCGGTGCAACCAGACCCGACGACAGATAGTCAAACCCCCGGGAACCCCGTCCGGGGAGTCATCCTGTCAGACGACACATCAGAGGTACCATATCAGCCTCCGACAAACTGCCCCTGTATGCAGATCTCAAGAACCCTGGGGTGTCTTCGCCCTCGAAGATACCAAGATATAAATGCCATGCTGTCAACAATAATTATTGTAAAATAATCCTTTTCTGTGGCAGGGAGTACTTGTAAAGACATCATTCTGTTGGATTTCGGTTCACCGAATCCGAGATTTATGCTTCTCCTTTCTCAACCACACTTGTTACGGCCTATTTGTGTATACCAATGTATGTAGATTTTTCTGGCCTTTCAGCCGATGTATATATCATGCCATTTCATGTATTTGATGTTCCACACATTGTATATAAAGTTTCCTAAGA
>NC_090728.1:157467923-157482923 GCF_036898095.1 Palaemon carinicauda | reverse complement strand
TCTGTCCAACAAATTAAGATGAGAATCAGCAGCTGAAGACCAGACAGGAGAACAATACTCAAAACAAGGTAGAATGAAAGAATTAAAACACTTGTTCAGAATAGATTGATCACCGAAAATCTTGAAAGACTTTCTCAATAAGCCTATTTTTTGTGCAATTGAAGAAGACACACACCTTATATGTTTCTCAAAAGTAAATTTACTGTCGAGAATCACACCTAAAATTTTGAAAGAGTCATATGATATAGTTTTTTTATATACATTTCAAAATAATGGTAATTTTATTCATTTATTCTTTTTTTAAGAATGTAATTTCAATTTCCGTCATATATACTTTTTATATACATTTCAAAATAACGGTGTTAGTATTATTCCTATCATTATTTTTTCCGTAGCTCTCTGAATTGTAATAAGCTTATGTTCTAAGGCTTTAGTAAAGCTCAGAGGTTTTGATGCTGAAGTTGAAACTGGTAGGACCATTTGATTAAATACTATTCTTTTCAGAGAAAGTGGCAATTTTCTTTTCCTCATTTTATTTTCCAAAAGCTCGTATCCCTTTCTTATCCGGCTTTATATATATATATATATATATATATATATATATATATATATATATATATATACATATATATATATATACACACACACACACACACACACATATATATATATATATATATATATATATATATATATATATATATATATATACCACACAGTATTCTAGAAGTTTTATTACAGCTGTGATCAAGTTGTGGAATGATCTTCCTAATCAGGTAGTTGAATAAGTAGAACTTCAAAAGTTTAAAGTTGCAGCAAATGTTTTTATGTTGAACAGGGTGACATAAGTCTTTTTATAAATATATATGAATTATCTGTTTTAATTTAGCTAATGTTTTTTAAAATATTTTATTTTAATTTTTCGTTACTTCTTATATCGTTTATTTATCTCCTTGTTTCCTTTCCTCACTGGGATATTTTTCCCTGTTGGAGACCTTGAGCGTATAGCATCTTACTTTTACAACTAGGGTTATAGCTTGGCTTTTAATAGTAATAGTAATAATAATAATGATAATAATAATAATAATAATAATAATAATAATAATAATAATGTACAGTATACACACGCACACACATATATATATATATTTATATGTATACATATATATAAATATGTATATATATGTGTATATATATATATATATATATATATATATATATATATATAAACCTAGAAGATAGAATATGGAAATATATAATTTTGGATTAGCCTTCCTGAAAAAAATGGTAATCGTTATACGAATGTTTTCTTGCGATATTTATGTACTTGGGTGCATAGGCCCATCTAAATACTTTTGATTATGTTTCTGCTTTTGCAGAGCCCTGAAAACTTGATTTGGCTTCAAAATATCTCAACCTCAAATTCTATGTAAAATAATTAGCTAATCAAATCAAATATGCCTGTAAATCTTTTATAAAATAAATATGAGTAGGTTACTTGACAAAACTTTAGAAGTTTTGCTCTGCTCTCCCGTAATTGTACCATTTGAATGTTAGTTCCTTATCTTTTAGACCGAAGCCATCTATGAATAAGAGGTTTGTCAATCGCTTTCATTTTTAGTATTATGATATGTAAATGATTTACGAAAGAGAACTTGAAAAACAGCATTTATCTGAGAAAAATACCTTTAGTTCGAAATCCTAAAATAAACTAAACTTCAGTTGAAAGAAAGAAAAGAATTTCTAGAAACGATTCACGCTTAATCGGAGACATGATTGGTTAATTACTGATTTCCCAGAGTAATTCAATGAAGATTCCTATCGAAGAACCAGCGTTGGATTCCCAGTATTTTTTTCTTTTACAAAAACCAGTCGCAGGAAAAGATTTAATGGCTTCCCTCGAGGGTTTCCTGTAGATAGAATGATGCATTGTATAGCTTTTCTGAAAACACCGTTTGCTATAATATCCAGAATATGAAGTGAAAAGTATTCCAAAATATATTTGGGCCTTGTTTGCTGACTTTTACAACAAATGTAGCTGTTTCTGGCCCACTGCTGGACAATTGCCTCAGATATGTCTTTATTCATGCTTGAGGTTTAGCTATTTTCATAACCACACCCGCCACTGCGCATTAGTGATAGTGGGAGACTTTAGTCTGATCGTTTATATCAAACCAACATAGTATTGGTGTTTCTGACTAGCAGGGTAGAAAAAAATCAGGAATTTGTCTTTGAAAATGAAAACAATCCATCTAATGGATCTAATCAGATTTTCAAAATTTAAATAGATTTTTTTTTATTCAAATATTTTTTTCAAAACACTTAATTGCTGCTGTTAATTTTATATTTCAATCTTATGAGAGTTTTTTATGGTGTTATACTTGATCAATGTTAAATGAAACCATAGTTTAATATACCTCATAATTAAATTTATTGTTATTATCAACAAAAAGGCCTTGCTTTGATTTTTTATGACTTTGAATATTTTTCTTACAAGAGATGGCAATGATTCACCAGTGCCTTACTTGCTAGGACCAGAACAGGATCAGTACAGGAAAGACTTATTTCCCAGATTTTCCTTTTACAACTACAAATTTTCTCCCTTCCTTCATATATATATATATATGTATATATATATATATATATATATATATATATATATATATATATATATATGGTTAGATTACGAGATACTGAAGACAGTGTTTTTCATTTTGATTGGAATCTTGATTTTTATACTCTCATTTAAATCGATGTAAATCACTTGATTTAAATCAAACTATTCCTACTAACTAGTACAACTTTGATGATCATGTTTATACATAAACCCTTTCCCCACGTTAAAGTATATGTCATTAATTTCAATTTTCTTTAAGTACTTTGTTATTCAACATTTTCACCAAAAAATCTATAAATTCAATTTTAAATTAATTCTTCTCTTAAGAAGAGGAATTATGACTTTAAATGTTTGTTAATTACCCCATATAAGCAAGAAAATAATATATATATATATATATATATATATATATATATATATATATAATCATTTTGAAACAATTAAAAATATCTTGGTACCCACGCATAGCCGTGTTCAAGAGCACAATCTTGTGCAAAGACACAAAAAATATAAAACTATTGTAACGTTTGATATTAGAAAGTAATTAAGCGAAATTTCAAAAACTGGAATGTATATGAAGAATAGACAGCAAAAGACATATTCTAATAATATATAGTAACTAAAGTGCCCTCAGAGTTTAGTAATGACTTATGCAATTGATAAGCATAGACTCTGAAACCCAATGTTCTCGCTTATTCCTATTATTGGTGATCCTTTAAATCTTGTTTACCAATAGTTGTATTACAAATATTGTTAATGTTTTCTACTCGTTATTTGGATAGATCTGTTTCTTTATAGCAATTTTGTTTTAATTAACAATGACAGGCTTAGAGGTAATCCATGTTTATATTTTTGCTTCTCCTACGACTATTTCCTCTAGTACATGTAATTTTGTGGATTATATGAAAATATATGTACACACACATATATATATGTATATATACTGTATATATATATATATATATATATATATATATATATATATATATATATATATATATGTATATCATCATCATTATTACTATTAATATCATTGCTTGCTGAGCTACAACCCTAGGTAAAAATGCAGGATGCTATAAGCCCAAGGGCTCCAACAGGGAAAATACCCCATTGAGGAAAGGAAATAATGTAATAAATAAATTGCAAGAAAAGTAATAAACAATAATAATAAAACATTTTGATAACATATAAACTTTTAAAACATTAAAAAACTAGAGGAAGAGAAATATGATGGAATAGTGTGCCTGAGTGTACCCTCAAGGAAGAGAACTCTACCCCAAGACAGTAAAAGACCATGGTACAGGCTATGGCACTACCCAAGACTAGAGAACAATGGTTTTATTTTGGCGTGTCCATCTCCTAGACAAGCTGCTTACTATAGCTAAAGAGTCTCTTCTACCCTTACCAATAGGAAAATAACCAGTGAACAATTGCAGCGCAGTAGTTAATTTCTTGAGCGACAAAAAATTGTTTGGTCATCAGGTGTTGTCAGGTGTATGAGGGCAGAGGAGAATATATAAAGAAATATGCCAGACTATTCGGTGTATGTGTAGACTAAAGGAAAATAAGCCGTAACCAGCGAGAAGGATCCAGTGTAGTACTGTCTGGCCAGTCGAAGGACCCGATAACATCAGCGGTAGTATTTCAACGGGTATATATATTATGAAATATTATTTTTTGTAAATATATAATAAACAAAATAAACTCACATTTATGAAATAGAAAATTTATTCTTAGCTTAGAAATGATCATTCGTTTTTCTCTCTCTCTCTCTCTCTCTCTCTCTCTCTCTCTCTCTCTCTCTCTCTCTCTCTCTCTCTCTCTCTCTGTATATATATATATATATGTGTGTGTGTGTATATATGTATGTATGTGTATATATATATATGTATATATATATATATATGTATATATATATATATATATATATATATATATCTATATATATATATATATATATATATATATCTCGCCTATGTATCAAGGAGTTTTCGCTCTACTAGGACTTCTTTTCGTTTTGATAAATTCCCTATATCAGCTCTCTTCTTCAGGCATGTGATGACAGACTACATTTATTAAACCACCAAATAATCAACCAGATAACAAATTCAAGTTTTATGTGACTTAGAGCACACTAAGATTTAAACGGCATTCGAATTAAAATATGAAGAGCACTCGGAATAAAATCTAAAACCTTTTAGTGATAAGAAAATTCCATTAGTTAGCTGTATATTTGAATACATATGTATAAGGGATTGGTTGCTTATCCGGTGTGGAATGTAATATAGTTGAATTGAAACAGAGTTTATACCATAGTCAGTCATAGATAACAGATATTCAATTTTTTATGAGATGGATGAATTTTTTCAATTTTATTTCCATTATTCTAGTTATGGTCTCTAGTTTGACTCCATAAAATCTCTTTTCTTTTCATTATTAATTTCTGTTTTTTTTTTTCTACCGTGCTATGTATGAATGAATTTTTTCCTTTTTTGATAAAACGATTCTCTAACTTCTTTTAGAAAATAATACTCCAGTATTTAAGCAGCTGTCGTCCGCACATACCACTAAACAATGCATATTATAAGGTAATTGATATAGTTTATATAATTACGTTTAGGAAAATATTTTGACAGATAAATACCTTTGATAATTATAGCAAAAATATTAATATATGATTACGGTTTAATCAAACACCTATTACTAAACGAGGTTGCCATTATACAGGAAATAAATAACAGTACTTTGCCATTACAGCCTTTATTGCCCAATGAAAGGGGAATCCTTCCTGCTATCGGTTTTTAAAGTATTTCATCATATGCTTTTAAATGACACCAGTCAATAGTATCAGAAAGGAAAATATTTTCATCTTGAACTCTCTATTTACTACTTGAGGCCAAAAATTAGACAATTAATGGTTTGGTTAAAAAAATTGACATAAACCAATATTCATATTTTTTATAACTTTGTTCTGATAATTCGAAATGATACTTACTTCTATGATTTCATACTTATTACAACTTACCATATCCATAATCTACCTTTATTTTAGCAATTTGAAATTCTCAATATTAGACACTATATATTTTTCCTGCTCATGTGGAAACTTTTACGTTTTTACTAACTATTAGAGTAGATATGTTGTATTCAGGTAACTGTTCTTTATTGCATTCATTAAATGTTCACTTTCCCATTGGTTTGTGTATGAATTTTTGAAGAAACCCATTTATACTCATCGTTTACGTAACTTAAATCCAAAGGATCTAATACTATCTGTCTTAGAAGTTCCTTTTGAAAATAGCTCGCTCTGAGACATGTATTTTCTTTTCCTTTATAGATAAACATCACGGCCCTTTCTTCATTTGCTTTATCGGTAGCTGTTTGTTGACCCGCGTATTTTATAGAGAACTACGTTTCCATTTAACAATAAGGAAACATTCTGTGCAATTTAAATTTTTTTTTTCACTTTCGCACAATATTTCTCCCACACATAATTGAATATAATATAACATATTTTGCTGATAGTATTTCAGAAGCCTTATTGTTGAAATTGAATGAATGATTGTTATATATTTGAGGTGAATATTTGTTATTCTTAATAACTGATTTTTTATATAATTTACTGTAAATGTGCAATATTTAATTTCAAACGAATTTGGAAAACGCTTAGACTTGAAATTAATATCTCCATTTACGGACATCAAAGAGGCTTACATGATTTGTGAACGTTAAGAACCTCAATGATAAATATATTTACATATGCATGTATACCTTATTCAAAGGAAGCGAGGAATGATTCAACATGGAAGAAAAACAGAAATACGTTTCTTGTCATTATTTAATAAATTATTCTATCCATTGGATGCACTATTACACGATACAATAAAACAAGAAAAATGGAATACAATTATTCCTCAGCATTGCATATACCTTACCCATTTACTACTGTGCATTCTCCTAAATAGATATTCTATTTTATAGCTAGAGATAAACTGCTTTCTTAAACGAATGTAAACATGTAAAGTTGCTTATTATATTACAGCTCTGTAATACCTGTGTAGGCTTTTAGATCACCATTTCTTGAGAGCCTATCTTTTTATTTAGACAGTTGACGGTGATTCATACTGCCATTCCCATTTTCCTTCTTTTATTGAATCATGCAGCTACTTATTTTTCAAATAATATGCTGGTGTTGCTGATGATAACTTGATTTAGTTAAGCTACAGGTTATGCGATCTCCGCCTCTAGTAGATTTCACAACCTCTTCAGGCGAAGTTAAATTTTCAGGGGTCAATACAGAATACCGGATGCATGATAATGATGATGAGATAGGCAAAGCAGCGACTAGATACCTAGCAAGGGCGGAGCCTGGCACCTTTCCGCTTTCCTGGTCGGTTCTCTATACAGTGTTTTCTTTTTCATACTCCTGGATATGATCGGGAGCCAACCGTAATATAGTAGCCTTAAGCGATCTAGAAATAGATAAACTTTTTCTTCCTTTCAAAAGGGGCGAATAAGTTGTGTGTACTGTCATCATAAGGATATAATGTTATTTAGTGTAGCAAGGTGTATGGTAGGACTTTGGTCAAGTAAGACAAAAAAGGTAGGGATTAACTAAAAAGGAAATTTGATTTGGGTGAGGCAAAAGATATGCGAATAAAGCTATATGTGGCATAAGTGATGCTAAAAACACCTAGATATGAATTTAAGAAAAGGTATATGGGAATTTGCCTAGGATATATCCAGATGAATATAATTCTAAAGTTTTCACTTTAGGTTTTTCTTTATATTACCCGCAATATTTGCTCATAGTTGAACATACCATTTTCACTTTTAGGATTTGATTTAACATAAATTTCTGCCTTTCCTCACATTTCCTTAAGAATTAATATATGCTGCCATTCCTAAACTACTTCCCAGTTTATACATATATTATGAATATTTTGGAATATCACTTACACAATACATATATTTGAACAAGTCCCCTAATTTCATGTCTAAATGTATATTCGTTTGCATAATAGAATTTTTACAAATCTCCATAGATTTGATTCTAATATATTTCTGTTTAAACCTTATTCCTCTTTAAAGGACTCTTAAAGACCAAATTTCCTTTTGTTCCCCCATCTAATCTATCTTTTAGACCCTGTGTTTAAGCTTCTCCATAGTAATAGTTTATTTTCCTCTGTGGTCTCCCTGTTTTAGTGTAATTACATGGACTTTACAACCACGAAGTTGTCGTTTTTCTTTTTATGCCACGAAAGGCGAATTTGGAGGACTTTCCTCTTTACACTTTTCCAGAGATAAATGCTTAAAAACCAAATTAATCTAATGCAAATGATTAAGGACAGACGAGCGTAAAGACTGACCGAGAGCACATCAATAAAGACTTGATGAATTTATGATTTTCTTTTTCCCAGAGAAATCACATGTTCAATATCCGGGTCCATTTTATAGGATTTAAAGAATACTCGTGTATTTTTTTTTTTTTTTTTCATTTGCATGTTAAACGGTTCAACTCAGGTTTTCATTAGATAATTGCATTTTTTTTTATTCTGTGAAATATATAGGACTTCCGAGCATTTTATATCTATCAAAATATCTTTGAAATATAAAATAATTCTAGCATTCTCTTGGGTTTCTATAAAAATTTGTTAGGAATAAAATATAGATAATCAATACCTCTTCAGTATTCCTATACTCATATTGTTATTTGATATTAATAGGTCCACACAAAAATTCCTGTTCCCGAGAATTTTCTGAAGATCTATTTGATTCCAGTTTCTTATGATGGCTAGTTTTTTTTTTTCATATTTTACTAGAAAATGACGAAGACTAAACACGAGTGTTTGTTAACTATCCTCAATCGTTATATTTTTTTTTTTTCAGAAAAAATACATTTCAAGGCATCTTAAGAGTAATATCTTTGAGGAAAATGCAGAATAATTCTGAACATACATTGAAATAAAGAAATTTTTTATCCATAACTTGGATGATTATTTCATGGATGAGTGCATGCATGTACTAGTGATACAGTGTCATTAGTGGTACAAGATCTTATCTAAATTAGATTAGTAATCATTATTCATACAATCAATTTCAGAATTTAATGTAAGCTATCAATCAAAATTTCTTGTGAAATAAAAAACATACAATGATTAACCAGAGACGTATTAAAAACTCTGATTTACATATCAGACATTCCCAGTAATGACTTTTTTGCAATTTTGTCTTCTAGAGTCCAAAGGTCTCTGACTATGTTGCTAATTTTGTTTTAATGTATGAATTATCCGTTTAAAAAAAACCAAGATTAATTAAGATGTCCTACTTGGAGATTTGTTGTTTCTATCATGTTTTGTTAACTGTATCGTACAGTATGTAACTGATTCTACGTCAATAACGGAGGAGAGATTCTTTCGGTTATTAACGTCATATTATTTTCAGTGTCAATTATAAATTATAACTTTATATGTTTTAACTATCTCACTTCATTTACAAAGTGCCGTACAGTTAGGGGTACCTGCTAAGTAAGCATTAATGATTGACTAGTGGCATTGATTATCTGTTGACAAGAAATAATATAGATAAAAGAAAAAAAAGAAGGTCAATGAGACTTAGATATTAAATACCCTCTTTTTGTCTTTAAGGCCTGGGATAGTTATGGACATTTACTGGGTCTTCTGGCTGTTTTCAAGCTATAAAATCCGGTATACATGGTTCTACGCTGTGTATCCGAGTAACGTGAGGTGTTGAGGCCATTGTTTAGTATGTATTTCTCAAAACATTCTTCCCTACTATAACATAATGTTAAACCTTTTAGGTTAGTACAATTTGCATCCCTCCAATCAGATTAGGCATGAATTTCAAAGGGAACATCAGACATGAATGCAATACCTGTATTACAGAGGGTAATATCCTAGTTATATAAAACCTTTCATATGACTTTTCTTGTGGTAAATTCTAGTTTGAAATGAAAAAAAAAAGTAAAAGGTTGCATAATACAGACTTTAATGTTTCATATATAAAACTTTGAGTCTCTACCAAACAGAAGAATTCGGGCAATACTTATCAACCAGATTTTATACGAACTTGGGTTAACGTATAATATATCATGTTATCAAGGAATCGAAAGGAAGGTACAACATGAAATTGATACAGGGACCACATTACGAGAAGAAAATTTATGTTTTAAGCCAATTTGAGCAAATGATGGAGTTTCATCCTCAGATGGATTAATATTACTCTAACTTGAATTACAGTACACATTGCAGAGATCCTCTCTCTCTCTCTTCTTTCTCTCTCTCTCTCTCTCTCTCTCTCTCTCTCTCTCTCTCTCTCTCTCTCTCTCTCTCTCTCTCTCTCTCGTTTTTTTCCAAACTAATCAGGAATTCTCCCTCAAAGAGCATTAAAAACAAACGTTTCCTTCCCCATATTTTTCTTTTCCCTCGGTGGGATATTAAGGTATCCAGTGGTAGCAGAATTCATGGCTGCACAAACTAAAATGTGTTTCTTTTATATACCTGTCTAAAGCGAGAGCTTAGTGCTCGAAATCCTTCGTCCCATATATATTCACCGTGAGAATTTTTGCTGCTGTCCCTTATTTTATCACATTTTTAACAATTTCCGAGAAAAATCTATCAAGATTTCCAATTTTCTCGTCTATATCATATAAAGTTATAGTGAGAACTAACTTTAAAAAAATATGAACAACAATTCCATTTGTTGGTCTTCATAGTTAGGAAAAAGAACTTTGTGATCCTAATAATAGAAGTTTTCAATTAATAATAGGAATAAAAGTAAAATACTGATTAATCTTAAGGATGAAGGCGACAATGATTGCTGTGATGGTTTTAATGCTACGAGAGACATCCTCTGCAATACAAATCAGTAATAATGTTGACACACACACACTATATATATATATATATATATATATATATATATATATATATATATATATATATTTATTTATTTATTTCTGAGTAGGATACCTTTACCCAGACTAGATTGATTTGCTGTGAGTGATCAGACGAAAATATCCCACCACCAATCCGCCCTAGCTAGCGTGGTGGTGAATATTATATCTCTTTCTAAGTGGGATACCTTCACGTTGTCAAAGGGCTTGTGTAGTGCCATGATCAGCAACGCTGTGCTAGTCAAGGCCACCCATACTAGGTTGATTTATTATGAGTGTCAGACGAAAATCTCCCGCCATCACCAATCCGCACTGGCCAGCGACCTGATAAAAACTGGCCAAACCCCATACATAAATTGACATGTCTGAGGCCTTTTCCTGCAATGGACTAGAAACGCCTACATTTGTAGTTGTTGTACACACATATATACATATACACAGTATATATATATATATATATATATATATATATATATATCTATATATATATATATTGTGTATATATATATATATATATATATATATATATATATATATATATATATATATATATATATATATGTCACGTTTATATAAAGACCATCAAGAAATAATTCAACTAGATAAATATATACTGAAGATCTATAAATATATATTATATTATATATATATATATATATATATATATATATATATATATATATATGTGTGTGTGTGTGTGTGTGTGTTTGTGTGTATAATACATAAACGTGTTATGTTTATATAAGGACCACATAGAATATAATTCAACTAAATATACATTTTGTCCAATTTTCAGTTTATATAATGAATATACTATAGTAAAAGACTTTTAAGTTGCTATGATTTCATATGAATACATTGAAAAGAAAGCTAAAATCAAGTGGTAATGTTTTCTATCCAGTTATTAATGATTGAAATTTCCTTTGTTTTCTCAATCTTCATAGTAACATTTATAATTTTAATTAATAAAAAGTAAAAAGATTAAGTCAAAGTTATGTAATCGCAGTAAGCTCAACCCATAGGTTACAGTTATTATCGTAACATTTTACTCGTTCCTTCAAGCAGAATTCTTTTAGTTGTCATTATCTCTTTTTTTCTAAGTGGGTATAACGTCCAAAACCATGTGTCCTTTTTCTGAAAATTTACAAACCATTATCTCTTTAGCTGAGTATTCTTTTATGGGCACTTATTACTTTCATTGTCCTCGTTATTGTCTCCTTTCTCGGGTCTTCTCATATTCATTCGTATTATCCAACTTTATGGTCCATTTACTCGGGTTTTCATATGACCATTGTCTTTAGGAACTGGTATGACCACTTAGCATTTACTTGGGGAAGATGACGACATCACAGCCTACAATAAACTCCAATTACCTCTTATTTTATTTTTATTTACCCATTCTATCTCAAGATATTACACAATATTCTTATACACTCCTATGGTAATGTTGATTCTCATCCTTTATTTATTTTTTATTATTTTTTTTTTGTGGTTAGCCATATCCTGTTAACCTATACCATTTACAAATACGTCTCTTTATCTCTCTCGCCCTCTCATCGAAAAACAAACGTTGGACAATTGCTTACATTTGGAGAGTCCAAATCAATGATAAATGGATAAAAGTAATCTTTAATATACATGTATGTATATTTGTATGTATGTACATACATATGTATGTATTTACACATAAAATAAAACCAAGATATTACACAATACTCTTATACACTCCTATGGTAATGTTGAATATCATCCTTTTTTTTTTTTTTTTTTTTTTTTTTTTTGTGGTTAGCCATATCATGTTAACTTATACCATTTACAATACGTCTCTATATTTGTCTCGCCCTCTTATCGAAAAAAACGTTGGACAATTGCTTACATTTGTAGAGTCCAAATCAACGATAAATTGACAAAAGTAATCTTTAATATATACATGTATATTTGTATGTATGTACATAAATATGTATGTATTTACACATAGAACGAAATCAATATATGTTAGAAAATTGATATCAAGTAAAACACATATATAGAGGATAATGGAAAAATTGTGGAAAATAGACGTGATGAATGTAAAAGCTTTATTATTAATAGAAAATAGTCAAAGTAAAAGTTATATTATATCAGTGTACAGATAATATATGTCATTTCTTCATGCTAACTTGTTCCCTCTGAAGAGAAGAATATTATGTTATGCGGTGTAAAAGAGATGTCCAAAGAACTCGTTATATTTGTTTGAGTAAATTGATAAACATGCGACCTAATTTTTATTATGTTTTGAATTTCTCTATCAAGTAATTGCTGTCTAAGGATATGAGAGTGCTTTCTAAATGGTGATTTTTATGACTTCATCACGAAGCTGACCACATAAAAAACCTATATCTAAAACTCATTTATAGCCTGAGGATGCTAGTGAGATAGAAAGTAAGGATTCCAATAAAGTTGTTAATTTTCATCTCATCGCTCATTATACGATTTATGCTCACCAGGTGTTGCCTATCATTATTTTTTTGCGAGTAATACAGTGCTGAAGCTAAGAATTTCCAAGGCTCTGCTCCATTCCAGACAGTTGGTTGCGAGTCGTCCCAGCTATGAATGAGTAACACTCTGCTGCCATTAAGAAAAATGGCTTAACCCTATCCACCGCACCCCTAAAAACTTGAGTGAAAATAAATGTTTAAAGTCTTAAGATGCCAACCATTCAATTGAAATATGAATTATTGTAAAACGTGTACATATATTCACTAGTATATGCAGCCCCCTCTTGTTAATAATACCATAACGTGGTAAAAGGGTGACCCATATTAGGTTGGTTTGCTTTAAGTAATCAGACAAAAGTCCCCCACGATCACCAATCCCCAATGGCCGGCCTGGTGATGAAATGGCCAAATACCAGACTTGAATAAAGACATGTCTAAAGTGTATGTCCTGCAGTGGACTAGAAATGCCTGCATTTGTTGTTGCTGTTGTATGCGACCCGTCAAAAAAGACGGTTAAATACATAGATATGCATGCACACACATTCAACCCTTACTACCCCCTCTTCCTTACCTATCGGGGTACCACCTCTCACCAAGATATGATTACTGCATATCCCCTTACCAGAGGTACGGAAAAAGATCGAGTGCTGAGTGTCACCGATATATATATATATATATATATATATATATATATATATATATTTATATATTTGCATGTAGGTATGTATAATTATGTATAAAAATATATGTATGTTGTTACTCTTAAAATATTTGATTTTTCTTTGTTTCCTTTCCCAACTGAGCTATTTTCCCTGTTGTGGCCCCTGTTCTTATAGCATCCTGCTTTTCCAACTAGGGTTGTGGCTTAGCAAGTAATAATGATAATAATATTATAAATGAATGTGTATATACACACATATAATATATATATATATATATATATATATATATATATATATATATATGTATACATAATGTCTTTTCATAGGGGCACGTTAGACTTCTTTTTTTAGTTTCCATAGTCTCTAAGGTATATTTGACAAATTATTCACGAACATATGCAGGTTTATATATATATATATATATATATATATATATATATATATATATATATTTGCATGTAGGTATGTATAAATATGTATAAAAATATATGTATGTTGTTACTCTTAAAATATTTTATTTTTCTTTGTTTCCTTTCCCAACTGAGCTATTTTCCCTGTTGTGGCCCCTGTTTTTATAGCATCCTGCTTTTCCAACTAGGGTTGTGGCTTAGCAAATAATAATGATAATAATAATATAAATGAATGTGTATATACACACACATATAATATATATATATATATATATATATATATATATATATATATATATATATATACACACATAATGTCTTTTCGTAGGGGCACGTTAGACTTCTTTTTTTTAGTTTCCATAGTCTCTAAGGTATATTTGACAAATTATTCACGAACATATGCAGGTTTATATATATATATATATATATATATAATATATATATATATATAAATAAATTTTTTTTCAAGTATTATCACTAGTTGATATTGGTGATGGTGATCTTGATCTTACGATATAGCGTGGATAACCAGAAGCCAAAAAACAAGGAGAGAGAGAGAGAGAGAGAGAGAGAGAGAGAGAGAGAGAGAGAGAGAGAGAGAGAGATGAATTTCAGCACTATTGTTTCCTTATTGAGTACGAGAATCGTAACAAGAGAAAGCAAGAGATAAGGCCTTCTTATAGGTCTTAAAAGAGGGTCTATTGGCATGAAAGGCGACCATTAACACTCGCTGTAAACTCCGCAATAGGCCTTTAAGCAATATTTATCCTCAGGGCAATAGTGGCAATACACTGCCGGCGATCTTACTACACACGATAGCAGAGGAAATAAAACCGACTGGAGATGGGATTAACATTCTCAGTTTCCCTCCTTTAACAGGTTTTGTCTCGAAGGAACCTAGCTTTGATTCCACTTTGAA
>NC_090728.1:157460423-157462923 GCF_036898095.1 Palaemon carinicauda | reverse complement strand
CATACCTTGATGATTTCATTACTGTAACACAGATCTCACTAAACTGATATATAGCCTGATTTTTATGTGTAACTTGATTTCCAAATTTTACTTAACCTAGCCATTGTCTGATTTGATTTTTTCAGATTGCCACTAAACTTTAATTCTAAAGACCGTGTATTGGAGATCATTGTTCCTTAGTATCTGAATGATTCTACCTCATGAATCCTTTCTCATTCCAGTTATATTTCATTTTCCATTGCATATTCTGTTCTTATCACTGTCCTTCTTCTATTAATCCTGAGCCTAACCTCCTATGATATTTCATGCATTCTGGTAAGCAGGCATTGCAAATCCCACGGTTTTCTGCTAATAAGGACGTCATCATAAGCATACTCTAGGTCAGCTAATTTTCTATTACAAATTCAGTCCAATCCATCTCCACCATATCCAACTGTTCTACGCATTACAAAATCCATGAGGAGGGTAGACAACATAGGTGACAAAACATTCCCTTGCAATACTCTAGTGTTCACTAGAAATTGATTTGATAGGACTCCACTAACATTAAATTTGCACTTGTTATGCCAATGAACAGACAATCAAATTCACACATTTAAGATGAATTCCATATTAATGCAGGACTCACCACAAAATTGGTCGGTGCACACTATAAAAGGCTTTTTCATAGTCCACAAGTGCTATCAAAAATGGATTTCTATATTCTACGCATTGCTGTACAACATGTCTCGAAATGAAAATTTAGTCAGTACAACTTCCACCTTATCTAAATCTAGCTTGTTCATCTTTCAGCTTTTCATCAATCTTTCTCTCTAGTCTCATTATAATTTTCATGACAACTGACGTAAGTATGATGCCTCTGCGCCTCATTATAATGAGCATACGATATATTTCCTTGACAACTGACGTAAGTGTGATGCCTCTGTGCTTATTGCAACCAATCAGGTCTTTTTTTGCCATTTTCTCCAACACTCCTAACTCCCGTTCATCAGATTTTGTCTCTTCATGTCACATTCTACAATATAATCTTGTAAGTATTCTTGGGGTCATTTCATTTTCTGCCAATATCCTCTCAGGTGTAATTCAATCGTTATCAGGAACTTTCCTTCTCCTAACTTTTTTAATGATAGCTTCCACTTTGAACACAGGCACATCTAGCACTTCATCTGCGTCAGGTGTATCAATCAAATCTCCTTCATATTTCATATTCATAACTTCACTAAAGTGTTCCATCTAAAATGTTCTTTCTTCCTCTTCCGTTGTTATAACAGAGCCATCTCTCGTTTTGATGGGTATATGTTTCTTCTTTGTCCCCGTAGATATTTCATTAATAATTCTATGAGCAATTCTTAGTTTTGTCAGCTTCATTTGCTTTCCTGACTAAATATTTTTTCCCGTGATTCCTGGCTTCTATTTTAACCTCACTATCAGTACTGGAATACTTAGCATGCTCTATCTTTCAGTTTTCATTAGTTCTTCCAAATTTTCAACAATGAACTTCGGTCCTTGTCTCCTTTTTATAATATCCCACGTACCACTTGATATACCTGGCTTTTTCCTTGTAGCTCCATGTCCCAAAACTTCACCACCAACTGATTGATGCATAATCTTAATATCACACCATTTTCCATTAATTGTCTGTTCTTCGTCTGTTAAAGTCTTCAAGACTGCAAATCTATTCCTATATTCAATTGCATAGATTTCTCTTGTTTTCATCTTCTGTAAGCTTATTTGTATCAAACCTAGGTATCCTATATGCATATTTTGGTGCTTTCAGTTGTAATTTCAGTGTGGCAATGTTGAGCTGGTGATCCCTACCAATATCTACACCTCTATAGTTTATTACATTTTCCAGAGTCCTTTTTCTCTCTCTGTTAATCGGTATGCGATCTATTTGATTTTTTTAATTGCCTCATGAGGAGGTCCATCTGTATTTGTGAATATTCTTGCGCTAGAACAGAGTACCTCAAATGACAAGATTGTTTGTTGAACAGAAACTTGGAAAATTGGCTCCATTTTTATTTGCTACTACACCAAGACCCCCAATACCCATACATTCTTTATACCTTGATTATTCTTTCAAAACTTTAGCATTGAAGTCACCAATCACAATTTTCATATCTCTCAGGGATCTCATCTATTACTCTGCAGTTCTTCATAGTATTCGACTTTCCTTTCTTCAGGGGAACAATTTTTTAGTGCATAACAAAATATAATGCTCATATTACAGTGCTTAGATTTAAACTTACCAAGTAGCAATCTACTATTTACAACTCTCCACTCGGCTAAAGACTTTTCTGCTCTTGGTGTCCTCATTATTCCTATCCCTTCTGTTTTTCATGAATAGTTATATATATATTACCTTGGTCTAAGGTTTCCTTACTAATCCATTTACAACGTGTTTCACAAAGGGCCACATTTTTTGTATTTTTGGAGACACTAAATCCATTTATATGTAACGTCGTTCGATATAGGTATAAAAACTTGTAAACCTAATTCG
>NC_090728.1:157437923-157455423 GCF_036898095.1 Palaemon carinicauda | reverse complement strand
ATTTGAAGTATTTGGCTATTACTCTTTTCTTTCAAATACCCAATTCAGGGTCTTGTATGTGGAGCTCTAAGAGACTGAAGTGTTAATAATGTTATGACTCCTTGTTTAACTAGTTTAATAGATTTTTTTTAATTTGTTTTTATTCCTACAACCCAACATTATATCGAATGTTTTTTTTTTTTTTTTTTTTTTTTTTTTTTTACTGGGAGGTTATGTGGAGGAAAGAGTACCTAGATAATATTATATATAGAGTTCTGTTCTCCTAAGTGAACGGAAAGACTCCACTTTCAGTTTGTTCAAAATATTTTAAGAAAATACTTAAAATAGGATAGATCGAAGAAAATGCCCAACAGCTTTGATCAACGGCAGGATAGCCTGCCTAGCATGCATACCCTCTCGGCGAGCGCTCCCACCAATCACAGCCCAGCTCCCAGAGGACAAGATGGTGACTCAACACCCAGGAGTGAGTGGAAGGCAGTCTGATTGTACTACAGTTTAGCCAATGAGGATCAGCCATTCTACTTGCTCCGCCCACGACGCTCGAGGTAGATAATGAAAAATTTGCTGCCTCTCTGCCTAAGCCAGAATTGCCGTATATGAGGACGTAGCTCTCATCGTTTCCAGCACTCAAGCCTGAAGAAGGGAGACAGCGCTCCCGAAACGCGTAGCTTGTTCTCTGTATTCTTTTACCCGAATTGTGAATCTTACCTAATTTGTGAATTTTATATTAAAACCTTGACTCGCCAATTATTCCTGAATTTGACTACCCACTATGGAGGGTGAATTTTGCTCAGTTACTGGCTGTATGCAGTAGTCCTGAAAAGAAGATAATTAAAGCCATCGAGAAGACGGAGTATAAGATCAATGCAACTGAGGCAGCCATTATTTTCAACAAAACCTGTCTTCCAGGTAATTACTATTACATATTCATTAAACCCTCATGCACACAGAAGAAAATGATGAACATTACAAAAGAGATCTTGGCACATGCTTCCTTTTTTTTTTTTTTTATTGAGGAAACCTTATGGAGGGACATCGTGGTCTGCTAAACAACAAGAGTCCATATTTTCCCTAGACAAGACAAATGCACAACTAGTCAAAGATGACAGCAAGAAATACCTCTGCCAATGTTTTCTTTCTAAAATTATTTTACATATCCATTCGTCCCGAAATGTACATATATAACCCGGGCAAGATGAAAAGATTCACAATCATGTCTCAAATGAAATACATTTATACATGAAAAAAGCACTCATACACAGACACTCAAACACACACACACACACACACATATATATATATATATATATATATTTATATATATGTTTGTGTTCGTGTTTGCACACAAATGTGTTTATATATATACACATATATATATATATATATATATATATATATATATATATATATATATACACACATATATATATATATATATACACATATATATATGTGTATATATATATATATATATATATAGTTCTAGGTATGATGATTCCGGTTATTTGATTCACGGTATTTTGTTTCGCGGTAAGTTGATTCCTGGTCTTTTGATTCCGTTCGTCATACAACTTATCAACAAGTAAATAATGAGATCATGGTAAATTTTTAGCCACTAACCCATGGAAGACTTTTTTAAGTAAATGGTCTATTGGCTTATTTATTTAAATTATTCTTGCAAGTCTCATCTAAATTCCATATATGAATAGGAAAAATAGGCGTTATGTATTTTTATCGATCACATCTGCCCCTTTCACACCCAAATATAACGTCTCAAAATATGTTAAAACTAGTTCTTGAGGAAAGTCTTCGTCGTCTGCAAGCTTGTCAAAAGCATCTTCCACATCAACCATTGGAAGTATTGGAAAGGGAAAAAAAATTAATCTTTCTTACTAAATTCATCATTTCTTGACATCTTTCTTTAACACTGAAATCACTAACCTTGCGTTTATGTTTTGCAATTAATGGAAAAGGCGTGCTGAAATAGATACATTTGGAATATGATTACGTATACAGTTCATATGATTATATTCTGTACTGTACAAATTCTACCATATCTTGAGGATTTAAATTGTGGCATAATTCCATGGTTTTTGCAGAAGTCGCCTATATGTTTCTTCCCTCCTGTTGGCAGCTCGTCACATCCAACCTCCAATAATATTTGATCAATCAGCTTTTGTTATATATATGCTTCTCGTAAATGCAATTAAAATCGTCTACGAGTTTCTCTCCTCCATGGGTATTTTCAATGGTACGAATCATGTTTAAAGACTGGTTGATTGTATGAATTTTTTTTTCTTTAAAATTTCAATTTTTGATTAAGGAACTGCCATTTTAAATACCTATTAAAGAGAAAAACCTGAATGGCAGACGAATATATCCCTGTCTCTTGAAAGTTTGTTTTGAAATTGAATGGTCTGTAGGCTTTACTTCCCGGAAAAGTATGGTCAGTTGGTAACCAAACTACAAGGAATCTACAATAATGGGAATCAAATAACCGGAACAAAAAACTTGGAATTCCCATATATATTTATTCCATGTGCATATATACACCACACACATATATATTGTATATATATATATATATATATATATATATATATATATATATATATAAAATGTGTGTACATACACAAGATTTGATAGCGGTAAACAGGTTGAATTCAAGCGCTCATAGAAGTGTTGAGAAGCAAATTTTTTTTTAGATCTAAGGAAAGTGAGGGATAGATTAATTTGAACAAAGAAAGTAAGCACTCCTTTAATAAGAGAAAAATCAGATGAGTTTAGTATAGCAATAAAAAATAGGTATTTCCATCTACATAATGAATTGGAAGCAAGTAAAGAGGAAATGACTAGTAATTCAACATGTTTATTGGAATCATCTCAAGAGATAGTTGGAAAAGTTCTTAAGCATGATCAAGAAAAACTATCAGAAGACAGAAAATATAATGAAGAAAAGATTGGAAATGATGGTAAAATCCAAGAGAGATGAAATAGAATTAGCAGAACTATCGAAAGCTATAAACAAACTAAAAACCCAAGATATTCGTAACAAAAACAATCAGACCAAAATTGAGGTAACACTTATGAAAAGTATCAAATTGATGAAAAGACGACGTGGAACAGGGTGCCAATAGATGTTTGCTTTAAAGGATGAAAATGGAAATGTTATTTACGATAGAGATGAAGTGATAAAAGATATAGCTTCACCAATAGAAATAATGAAGCGCCTGAGCCGGTAAGTAGGAAAAGTAAAGAAAGGAAGTACTGCAATCCTAAAACTACACAAAGATAGTGAGAAAATTCTGATTAAGAAAGGAGTTAGACATCATACCTAGAAGTTTTCAAGAACTCACATTGTAAAAATGTTTGAATGTATATTATTGGGGAATACCTTAACAACTTGAGATTTTCAGATGATATAGTTGTATATTGTGAATCATGGGAGGAAAATCCAAAAAAATTATAGATTTGAATGGAAAAAGCAGAAATGTAGGACTGAAAATGAATGAGTAAAATTAATATAATGTTCCATGAAAAGGCCAAGACAACAAAAAAGAGTTATGGACGAACCTGTAGAGATTTTGAATGAATATACATACTTTAGGAAAGATGGTAAGTGTTACCCCAGAACACGAGACCAAAATTCAAATAACGATAAGCATGGGATTGAGAACATTGGGTAGGCAAAATACGATTATAAAATGTAACATGCCACTTTCTCTAAAAAGAAAAAGTATTTAATAAATGATCCTACCACTATTAACTTATCAGAAACTTAGAGCCTTTCTAAAAGCTAGTTACAACTCAAAGAGGCATGTAAAGAATAATGATGGGAATAACACCAAAAGAGAGCAACATGGATACGAGAGCAAACTGAAGTAGAGGATACTCTAACAATATGTAAGAAATAGAAATGGACATTGGCTGGACATATAATGAGAATAACAGACGATAGATAGCATTAAGAGTAACGAAGTGGGTCCCTAGAGATTGTAAAAGAATCAAGGGAAGGAAGAGAAGACAATGGGTGAGCAAACTAATAAAGTTTGCGGATGTAGACGGGTACAAAAAGACCATAAACAGGACATGCGTGAGGCCTTTGTTCAGCAGTCGATTATTAACGGCTGATGATTCTACAGTATGTATGTGTGTGTGTGTGTATATATATATATATATATATATATATATATATATATATATATATATATATATATATAATAGTACCTTGCAAACATGTTTTTTTTTCTTTTTTTCTTTTTTTTTTTGGTTAAAAGTTGGTGATACATCCTCCATGGAAATGAATAACCCCCCCCTCTCTCTCTCTCTCTCTCTCTCTCTCTCTCTCTCTCTCTCTCTCTCTCTGGCTCTTAGACAGAATATTTTTATATTAAGATGTTTATCAACATTCTTGGTTGGTCTCGTCATAACTCGGGAAACTTAATTAAATTCCTTTGCTCCTGTGTTTTTCTTTGATATAGCTCATGTTAAATTTTGAATCTCTGGGTAAGCTAATGTTATTCCTTTAGAATTTCCTAAATAATGAATGAACCTTTTTTATTTGTTTGAATTTTATTTTCAATAACTACTTTATTCCAACCACGAGAAACGAAGAGACTTTAGTACGATCTTTTTTTTTTTTTCTTTTAATTTTTGCGGACACGGAAATATAAATCATATTACCTTGAAGGCAATTATAAACACATACCCTTTTCTTTTTCTTTTTTTGGCTCCAGAAACTTCACACCTCTTACTTCAGTTATAAATTATTGCATAGGCTCTTATAATGTATTTATTTTTCAAATAATCTCCCTAAGATGTTGGTACCTTAAGTAAATCAAAGAAAAAAGGTCACGGACAGTCTGTTTATTCACTTACAGTGTTAACGTTCGTGGGGGTAATTTTTGCAGCCAAATTATTCAGGTTTTAACGCCTGCTGAGCAATCCGATTTGAACGTGGGTAACCACTATTATAATTCGTTTTTTGATTCACAGGGCGGGTGCCAAATGTTCTTTTATTTCTGCCATGATCGAAATCACATGTTTACGTATTTAAATATTTAATAGGAAGGGGGAGTCGTTTGCAACAGAGTGGACCATATCTTCTTGCATTTGCAGTAAGACTCGCAATTCCTTTGCAGATAATTTATTATGTCTATTTGTTATTGCTTATGTTAGAGAGAAAGGGATAATCTTGAACAATTCATTTCTTTCGCAAAAGCATAATTGAAATTTGTTGAAGTCTGTAGTTCCATCAATTTTTAGGGACGCTACCAAGATCATTTGAATTGTCTATCATACTTTTTCCGAAATATAGAACACTCAAATACATAAAACGTTTGACGAGAAGGGTAGTGGAATTTATACTTAACTTTACTTATTCAGAAGCACTCTAAGATCTTAATAGGAAGCATAAAATAAATATATAAATTCTTAGTTTAGTCTGAAAGTTTGATGTGTCTTTACATGATAATCCTGGTAATCAAATTATTTCTACCAATAGACACAAGTCCTCGAGTAGGGCAGGAAATATAGAGATTTACTACATTTTCTTTCCTTCTATGTGATTTTTTGAGTAAACTTGAAAGAAAACTATCGTTCCTGCTACTAAATCTTTAGCTCACATTAATCACTTCATGGCTTAGAAAAATTCTAGTCTTAAGTAAAAATAAAAAACAAAAATCTTCACTTGCCATATATATATATTTTATTTTTCGGACCTTCCACGCTATTATTATCGTAAGAAAAATAAAAGGTAATCACTCATCCTAAGATGAAAATAAGAAAATCTGTGTCACCGTATTTTTATTTTAAGGCTATTTTCCATTACTTATGTTTAGTGTTCCTTCATAAATGATTATGCCTTTTTATATCTATCCATATACAATTAAATGCTTTATCTGCTGTTAATATTAATATTCTATAGTTATATATATATATATGTATATATATAGATGTAGATATATACATATATATATAATATATGTATATGTATTTGTGTATATATATATATATATATATATATATATATATATATATATATATATATATATATATATATATATTTTTGGGCTCAAGCCATGTCGTCCTGATGGAAGTTCTTATTAGTAGCTTCCTAAGGGATATATGTACTACGGTGACATTCCCAGAGAATTTTACCTTTAGATCTCCGGAATTCTAACTCCTGGTGCGAATATCCTTAAATTTTTTCTCAAGGATATCGTATAATATTGGGACGTATTCTTGACACGCCACACAATAATCTGTGCCCCGAATAGCGTTTACGCTTAAAGGGGGAAAGTAGCAGAATTAGAAGGGGAGCCGTATCAAGGTTACCCCAGTTCCCATACTACTATTGAGTATCACAACAGCGCCATATCCAAGATGGCGGACATTCCTAATTCTGTAGGGATTTCGCACGGTGGTGTTCCCTGTTGATTTGACCTTTTTGATCAATTTTCAAGGATTATTATGCAATCTCCAGCTTCTTTCGCCTCTGGAAAGTTAAGTATTGATTCTTTACAATGTGTGTAATTTAGCTCCTGTCTCACAGTGAAATTAGAGTAATTTATTGTGATTAGGAGCTGGGCCTGTTACCGGAGGCGCCATGGGCACTGTTGTTCGGTAAGCATGTGTTATTTAGTTAGTAGAACGACATTCCTGGTTAAAATAGCATTGATAATATAATTATGAAAGCTATTTAGGCAATTTATACTTGTAAAGATATGCATAATTTTCCTTTTTCCATGTAGATCGTATATGTCAGTTTCGGTGATTTAGGTAACCGAGATCTCGTCTTGCCTAGGTAACCTAACCTAGGCGATATAGTATAATTTCGACATTTCCCCGGTTACCCTCATGTATTGGTTTATCAATTCACCGGAGATTGATATCTCCTAGAATTATTATATAACCAATACTCGTCTCTAGTAGAGAATTAAGGGTAATCTCTCTTTCCCTCTGAGTGTAGCCTTAGGCTACAACCCTAGTGGGTCGTGCCTCGAGTTTTCATTCAGGCATGACTAGCCTAGGGTTTTCTGTCTCTTCCCTTAACCACAGATAGCAGGTTTTGGGATTCGGTCAGAACCTCAGAGTATTTAGTCTTGTGCCGACAGTCGGCCGGCAGGGTGAATAGTCATTCCCCTACCGGCTAGGCTGCCGACATAGGAGGCTAGCCCTCCCTAGGTCGCATCTGAAGTGGTTGTATGATGCCTCCACCTTCTCCCTGTGGTCTAGTAGACTAGTCCTGTGCTCGCAGACCCTAGGCTGAAGAGAAGTAATTCTTCTGAGGCCTAGGATGGCACCGGCACTGGAACTCTGTTTCTCCCTTGTTGAGAGGAGGCGGCACTGCTGCCGTTCCCTTAACTGTATTGGCAGACCCTAGGTTGGAGAATACAATTCTCCTGCTGCCTAGGATGGCGCCGATACTGAAACAGATTTTTTTAAGAATGTGTAGGACCGGCAACCTTGCCGGCTCCTTCCACACCTCATACAGGACCCTTTTCCCTCCCCCTCTGTTCTTTTGTGATGGCCGAGCCATTGTCTTCCTTTGAGCCGTCGTCCTGCAACCTCACCGTTGCCGGTGGATTGCGGGGGCCGGCCAGACTCCTACTCTACAGCTGTTGCCTGGCTGCCTACGGCTATGCTGGCTGCTGGCAGCCATGAGAACTGCCGGCGGCCATGTTTTATACAAACTGTTGGCAGCCATGACAGCTGGCGGCTGCTGGCAGCCATGATGGCTGTTGGTGGAAAGTCCCTTCTGTCACCAAGGTTCTTCAGTCCTCCCTTGGACTACTGGCCATAAGTTCTATTGCCGGGACTACTGCTGGCCAGACCGGCACAGATAGGTGCTGACTCAGCCGGCACTGTACCAGTGCTTCTGTGTGCTAGCCTGTCGGCTATGTGCCGACCGGACCTTGCCAGCGATGGTACTTGTGGCTGGATGGAAGCCTGAATGTTACATTCTCCCCTTCCATTTGAATCTTCTTTCTGGAGAAAGGCAGTAAATTAGACATTTACGTCCTTAATTGGTATACATAAACAGTAATGAGGCAGCCTTCACTCCATACTGTCTCTCCCTCTTTTAGCTAGCATGCTGGCTGCGCTGGCATGGACTAGCTATGCCGGCTGAATTACAGTATATGTTTATACAGGTAGTCAGTATATTTGCAGTATAGGATATACTGCAGATAGAAAAACTATTGGATATATTATACTAGTAGTTATTTTCCAATATATCTTGGGTATTCTTGCCCGGGTGTTTGCTGAGACCAATCCTATATTGAAAGAACATAATTTCTTCAATATTCTGATTAGAAATCAGTTTTCATATTACCCTTCAATATTAAATATTTTAAAGGGCTGGTAGTATTACACTTCTAACCCTAAAAGGTTAGAACCCTTATCCTCCAGTTTCCCTGATCAGGAAACTCTATGATTTTAATATTGTAAGGGAAGGTCACAGCAAATGGGCTGGGTAGGATACACAAATATATGTCTGTTATATTTCGTAGTCCAGTCGGCGTCATGCCGGCTGGACCGTGCAGTCAGATGCTTGCCACAATGGCAGCACACTGGCTGAACTACATTATATATAATTATACTGTAGTCAGTATTTTGCAATATAATTTATACTGCAAACAGAAAACTATAGTATGATTATACAGTAGTTAGTTTCTAATATATTTTGAGTACCCTTGTGTGGCCTTCTGCTGGGACCGTTCCTATATTGAAAGAATAGAATTCCTTCAATACTCTGATTAGAAATCAGTCATCCTTACCCCACAGTGTTAAAGAATAAAAAGGGGCAGTGACTTGTACACTTCTCTACCCCTAGGGGTTAGAACCCTTTCGTTAGAGTTCCTTGATAGAGGAATCTCCTTATAGTTAATTCTGAGGGGAGGTAACAGCATTTGCTTGCAGGGGATACACAAGTATGTGTCTCCCACTATCCCTTTCTAGCTTACTATCCTAAGCTATTTTAGTTAAAAGATGACTTTTACATATTGCTTATCAGTGAGATAATCAATTGTATACTCATTCTGCTTTTCTTTCTTTACAGGAGGAACCCCAGATGACATGTGTTGCAGTCTTCTGCAATATCAAGAGTAAGTATTTTTATGGTCATAATACATGCAGGTTCCATGCCCCCTGCAATATTATTTCCAAATCCCGGCATTATTGGAACCCTCAAGTTTGCAATGTATGTCGGACCTTAATATCTGAGGGTTTCGAGAATCTGAAGTCGATGGAGTCTAGGGATGCAGCTCGTAACAAACTACGCAACTGGGTGAGAGGTTTCCAGAAAATCTCTCCGGGACCATACCTACCTAATGATAGGATGCGTAACCTACTATTCCCGAAAGCAAGTATGGAAAGAGTGGTGCCCCAGGCACGATTCACATCTCACTGCGGCCAGGTAGCCTTTGGGACGGAGGGCAGGCAGACCCCCACGGGAAGAGGTGGATAATGTCATGTTGGAATTGCTTCTGTCTGTGCTGGCTCTAGAGCCATTAACATCGACATCTTCACCCTCTACCCCTCTCTTAGACGAAATGGACCAATTATGGGCCCATATGAAAGGTCTAATGGAAGACTTTCGCAAACTAGACGAAAAGGAGGAAGCAAAATTCAAGATAGAGCTCTGTGAAGCTCCACTTGTCACTCCCCAAGGATCATACAAACGACCCAGAGACCTAGACCTTCCGACATGCTCCAAAACCAATCCCTGGAGGTTTGCGGAGCTTATGCCGATTTTAAACGGCAAACTCTTCATCTCGGAGAAGATGGGTTCTGTTCATTTGGACAAAATCCAGTTTTGGCCAAGCTTTGACGCTTTCCCTAATTGCTTCATTCTACTGAGACATGAACCAACGTCAAGAAAAGAAACGGAGCTGAAGGAGGTCATGATTCTCGACCATGATAAGGCACAGGCTATTTTGTCAAGTAGCCTGAGAAAGGCGGGTTACTCGGTGTCGAAAGTATTCACACTAAGTAACAGACACCCTTCCTTTCTTGCTCCTGCTTCAATATCATTCCCCTTTACGGGGAAGGCATTTAAATCTGTTGCCAAGGCAGTGGAGGCAGGTCGACCATGTCCTGCACTCGAGGAGGTCAAGCCTCTGTCACTAGCCTTTCCCAGGCAGGAGAAGGATTTGAAGGAAGTCCACTTAACCTTTTCAGTAGGAAGACTAGACGCGGATGTCGCTAGACGACAGTTTAGCGAGGATCTCCCTAAACTATCTGAGTTTCTTTTGGGTAAGGAACAAGAGACAAAGGAGACACATGCAGCCTCCCTATCCCTACAGAACTGCATAGAGTTCCGTTTAACCCACCAAAGTACCCCAGACATGCTCATGGTCTTGACCAAAATGCATATGGCCACCTTAGTAAAAGACCTTTATGCATTTATGAAGGCTTGGGGAGCCGGTAGGGAGTTTGTGTTCGTTGCCGCAACAGTGAAACACGAATCCAGGAAGCTGATATCTTCCAACATCTGGGGTAGAGACCCCTTTCCAAACGAGGTAGTTAGAAAGGTGATTAAGAAGGCCACCACGAAGAACATAGGACTTCTCCAAAAGTGGGGCATCTTTTCAAAGAGAAAGTCTTCCACGGTTCTGGGTCCCCAACCTAAAAGGAAGACGGAAAAGTCTAGAAATATTCCTCGGGCTTTTCAACAATATTCCACAGTTGCAATGACCGTGGTGCCACAGACAAGCGGTCGAATATGTAAACCTTCTGATCAGGAGAAGCAAAGAGACGCTTCTGATAGGAGAGAGGTTCCTTCAGGATTGCTGGACCTTCGATCCTTGGGTCCAAGGCCTAATCAAGATGGGACTAGGATGGGAAATAGACATGCCTCCACCATCATTTCCTCAACTATTCCTACACTCCAAAACCCTTAGAGATCTATAGCATACAGGTGGTAAGGAAAGTAAAGTCCATCGAATTCCAGGGAAGGCTGTTTGGTGTTCACGAGAAGGACTCAAGAAAACTCAGAGTCGTTCTGGACTTGTCGCCACTCAACAAGTTCAAATAAAACAGCAAGTCTAGAATGTTAATCCGTCTGAACATAAGGACCTTGTTTCAAAAAGGGGTGTTCGCAGTCTTGTCAGACCTGAAAGATGTGTATTGGCAACTTCCAGTCAGTCACCCCCTCCCCTCCTACCTAGGATTCAAGTTACCGAGGATAACGTATGTTCTAGGAAATATTCTTGTCGGACTAAACACAGTCCTAAGTATCTTCACGGGATTGGTGGACACAGTCACGCAAAAACCAAGCCTAGAAATGGTTCAGGCAACAATGTACCTGGACAAAAGGCCTGGGGTGGGCAGCACCTGAAGTGGCTGGTCTATGAGCATCCAAAGAAGTGATCCGGTTCCCGGAACATCGGGGATGCATGATAAGCTTCAAGAAGTCTCGACTCTCTCCAGCTCAAGGGCTTCAATGGTTAAAAAACCATTGAAACCTGTGGTAACACCAACTCTCCTTTCCTTTGGGGATGTAAAAAGAGATCGCAGGGTCCGTCAAGAGACTATGGTAATCAGTCAGGATTCCAAGACGCTAACCTGGAGGAGTACTGAACTCTCCAGTTCGCAATAGGGACAGACCCAGTGCTAGGAGCACAGCTGAAAAATGTGTTAAGAGTCTGGAGAAGATACGCATCAAACGCTTGAAGAGATCTAAAAAGAACGATATCGGTCTTTGCTTAATCGTTTCCCTAACAATGGTCAAAGGCCAAAAGTCCCAAGACCATGTTGGTCCTGTCATGGGTGGGGAAACTCTCTCCACACAGATCAGACCTCCTCAGGCTGATCTGGGACACCGAAGCGATAATGAGACGTCAGAATCGATAAGGCTAGAGAACGTCTCATGCAGTCTAGGTGACGTTAACCATCCCTTACCTAAAGGGATGGCACCTGTCAGCAGTTCATGTACAATCGATCTGTAATGTGACAGCGGATGCTCTACTCGGGCCTATTCTCTCCCAGATGGGAACAAGTCCCCGAGCTGCAGATCTACCTCTTCATCACGAGCGTCTTCAAGAAACTACCTTGATATGTAGCCCTATACGAGGATCCTCTAGTGGAGATAACAGACATCATGTCTCTAGTATAGAAGGGATGGACTCAGGAATTCCTGTTCATCCCATCCAATATCTTGCTGAAGGTCCTCAACATGCTGAGATCCTTCCAGGGAGGAGTGACTCTGTTGGCTCCCAAGTAGCCCAAGAGCAATCTGTTCCCTTTAATGAAGGAACTGAAGCTGAGGCTGGCCCAAGTTCTGAACCCAGGACTATCTCAGAAGGTTCAGAAGTTAATTGCCTTCGATTTATCACAGAGAGCCCGAACCCTTCAATTTATGATTTTCTTGCCCTAGCGGTTAGGAAAAGATTTGGCATATCAGAAGGCAATATAGAATTCTTAGAAGAATACTAGTCTAAGTCAACTAGAAGACAATATGAGTCATCTTGGAAAAAGTGGGTTGCTTTTGTAAAAACAAAAGGACCGAAAGAAATTTCAATGAACTTTTGTCTGTCCTTCTTTGTCCACCTTCATAATCAAGGTCTGGCGGCCAACACGATGACTACACGCAAGTCAGCCTTGACTTGACCTCTTCCATATGCCTTTCAAGTGGATCTGATGAATGAAATCTTTAATAAGATTCTGAAGACACGTGCAAGGCTTAGGCCTGCAGCACCACCAAAGCCCATCTTATGGTCTTTGGACAAGGTCCTACATTATGCCTCATCTGTGAACAGAAGATTGTTCCCTCAAGGATCTAACCCAAAAGGTTATTTTTCTGTTCGCTACAGCCTCCAGGGATAGAGTTAGTGAAATAGTGGCCCTATCTAGAGATGAGGGCCACATTCAGTTTACAGAAGCGGGAGAACTGAATCTCTTTCCTGATCCAACCTATCTCGCTAAGAACGAGCTACCCACTAAGAGGTGGGGTCCCTGGAGAATCTGCCCTCTGAAGGAAGATGTCTCTCTATGTCCTGTAGTGTCTAAAGGTCTATCTTCGTAGAACTTCAGACTTCAGGGGAGGACAGCTCTTTAAAGGAGAAACCTCTGGATCAAACTTATCTCTAAAACAACTGAGCGTGATCATGACAGTACTCCCGCAGGTCGTGATCCAAGAAAAATTGCTTCATCATTGAACTTTTTTCAGTATATGGACTTTGAGCGTCTTCGCTCATATACTGGATGGAAATCATCCTGGGTGTTCTACAAACACTATGCTATGCAGGTCCATGAACTGAAGCATTATGTGGTGGCGGCAGGTAGTGTATTGAAACCTGTCGTCTTATTACTGCGATGAACAGTTAATTGATTGGGACTGTCAATTAAAGGGAGAAGGTGTCAGCACTTATAGTGTGATCCCCTTTTAAATGAGTGTTACCATGGTGACACTAACTCTGTTCAAAATCTCAGGTGTGGAATTATACAGATAGCACTAGTGCCGTGTGTACGTAGTATACAGTGTTGGTAGAATATAACAGGTACAGAAATTATGAAGAGAAATTTTATTAAAAACTTTTCTTCAGTCTGAGTGGCACTCATCATTTGTTACCTTCCAAAAAGGAAAAATAATTTCTGTATATTTCGCATGTATAATTCCTTTATCATGCTTCATTCGTTTTACTTGTTAATTCAATTAGTCATTTATTAGAAATAAATGTCTTAGAATGTAATTGCGTCCTAATTCGCTGGACAATTGCGTGTTTAAGATGCCAGAGTTCCTTGACTTACTCATGTAAGTATATTTCATATCATTGTATGCTTGCAAACAATGGATATAATGGACACTGATATTAGTTCGGCAATATATACAAACCATGAGACTGTTTGTATACTCAGTGTATATTTATGTTTGTTCATACAATATATGCTAACCTTGAGGCCACTTTTCTACCGTCTAGAATGACTCTTCCCTGTAGGGGGCAGGAAGCACTAACATTGTTTATGATAAGTGATGATGACGGATAACAGTAACGTCATTTGTCTCAAATTATCCAGATGACCATAGAAATATTGTCCCAAGGCTAAGGCACTGATAAAAATCCACAGATAATTTAATGCGCTGGTATGCTTCCATCAGGACGACATGGCTTAAGCCCAAAAAACGGATTTTGAGCGAAGCAAAAAATCTATTTTTGGGTGAGATAGCCATGTCGTCCGGATAGACCCACCCTTCTTATCTAAAGAAAAGATCTTCACAGTATCCCTCCCGAAACTACTGTATCTGTAGCACCATGCTCAATGTTACAAGAAATGTCCGCCATCTTGGCTATGGCGCTGTTGTGATACTCGATAGTAGTATGGGAACTAGGGTAACCTTGATACAGCTCCCCTTCTAATTCTGCCACTTTCCCCCTCGATTGATTGATTGATTTAAAGTTTTCAGGCATCCTGACATCTAAGGTCATTGACGCCGGTTTCCCCCTCGAAGAGTAAACGTTATTCGGGGCGCAGATTGCTATGTGGCGTGTCAAGAATACGTCCCCTGATATTATGCGATATCCTTGAGAGAAAATTTAAGGATATTCGCGCCAGGAGTTAGAATTCTGGAGACCTAAAGGTAAAATTCTCTGGGAATATCACTGTAGTACATATATCCCTTAGGAAGCTACTAATAAGAACTTCCATCAGGACGACATGGCTGTCTCAACCAAAAATAGATTTTTCGCCTCGCTAAAAATCCGTTATATGTATATGTATGTATATGTATATCTGTATATATCTGTATATATATACATATATACATATATACATATACGTATATATATATATATATATATATATATATATATATACATATATATATGCATATGTATATAATTTCCATATATGCATATATATATATATATATATATATATATATATATATACATATATATACATATATATATATATATATATATATAATGTATATATATATATATATATATATATATATATATATATATATTGTATATATATATATATATATATATATATATACACTGTATATATTCATTTCGCTCACGCCCAGCTCTATCATTCCCTCCGGTATGAGGGAGAGGGAGCAGTCACACACTGGTGGGGGGTGGGTGCGTGTGAGTGCATATATATGTAAATATTTAGTCCTCATTATTGACGGGTTGCGTACACTAGTTAATGTATGTATATTATTTATATATACATATACACAATATATGTGTATATATATATACATATATATATATATATATATATATATATATATATATATTTATATATATATATACATATATATATATATATATATATATATATTTATATATATATATATATATATATATATATATATATATATATATTTTATATACACATATACGCATTCTTATTTTATACGACAAAGACAAAACATAATGTTATTTCATTGAAAACTATCCATGAATGCATACATATATAAATGTATATATTATATATATATATATATATATATATATATATATATATATATATATATATATACATAAACATAGGCATTCTTATTTTATTTGACAAAGAAACATAATGCTATTTCCATGAATGCATAAGCATTTAAAAATGTGATTTGTATAAGAACTAGAGACTACAAATATCCTTGATATTTAGGTGTAGTTCTCTGGCTTCCTGCGTAAATTACTTTTTCCTTTGTTGTTAATGCCTTTTCGTAATAAACTCCAATCTCGTTGCAATCACGAGCAGGGTCTCTTGCTTTAGACCTTGACTTCATTCCTTGTGAATGACTGTTCGAATAACTTCTGTTGGTTTGCTCTTATCATTGGATCTCTCATCAAGACATTGCAATAGTGCGTCAACCTTGACATTTCAAAGGCCTTCGGAAGAGCACAAAGTCAATATCTGTTGCCAGATGTTCAGCGTTCTATCAGTGGAAGTTGTATCTCTGCTCTGATTGACATAACTTTGTCACCGTGTCCTGGTGGACTTTGATACATATTCCAGAATATTTCCGGCATTTGATCCTTCAATTTGCAAAGTAATCGGCATGAGCTATCCTGCGTACCGTAAACAGTTTCAATATTTTTTTTTTCAGGGACGCGATAATGAACTACGCAATTTGAATGATCTTTGACAGCTGTGGAATATTGATATTTCATTTTGGGCATAGATGACTGAATAAAATTAGTTGTTTTTATTGAGAAATGCAAAGAGAGTTTCCAATTTGTATTTTGGTGACTTCCTCTGTGAATAAGGAATAATAGAATTCAACTTCAGATGAATCTGGTGATGCCTTGTAACCTCCCGCATAACATCAGGAAAGGTTCCTATACGCTAAATAGTCATTTATGATATGTAGAAAGTATCAAATTTGAAATGACATAATATATCTTTGATAAACAGGGTAGTGAATACTGCTGATTTATGAGACTTCAACTAAACAACCACGTTAAAGAGAGAGAGAGAGAGAGAGAGAGAGAGAGAGAGAGAGAGAGAGAGAGAGAGAGAGAGAGAGAGAGAGAGAGAGAGAGAGAGAGAGAGAGAGAGAGAGAATTTTCAGCCGTAGACATCTTCCAGTAACGAAGCCACTTTGGTTAACTGTCAGTAATCATTTTTCAAATGTAACTAGATCTTTTCCTGTTGGTTATCACGATAGAAGTTCAATGCAGATTTTATTAGATTTTCTATCTTCCATCATGTGCTATCTTTTACTTATAAATACTATTACTGAATAATGTTAAAGTACAACAGTAAATGTATCTGAAAGGAAAGAAACAAATGTTTGATGCGACGATGAATGCTAAAGAATAATTTGAGGTTTATCCCAAAGATACAAATACACATTGGAATTATTGCGCGATTTTTTTTTGGGAAATGCTGTTAATAGGAGGAAGTTTCATTGTATCGGTAAAGTTATTATCCTTGAATAGGATTGGGTTTCATAAAACTTTATTCCTTATAAAGAGTAATATTACTAGCAAAACATTTTATTAGTTTATCACAGATTTGTTATGGTGGTGAGATATTTATATTTGGAATTATTAAAAAAAAAATTCAGTGTTGAGAGATTACGGAATACAACTATACCAATTTTTTGTATAAATTTAAAAAAAATATTTTACTTTTATGGAAAACGACTACTGACAAGATTATCAATTGAGCGTTAATCCTGCAGTGGCCGGTTATATTATCAACAGCTATATCATATCTTAAATTATTAATCTTTATTAGAAGAAATTGCTCACATCTGACAAACGCTTAGATATTTAGTTGAAAATTTTAAGGCACAAATGTATATTATCAATAAAATTTTATTTCTGAAAACTAAAAGGTAGTAAAAACATTACATTAACTCTCAGTATATTAATAATCTTGGAAGATACTACAAATTTAAAGGGGATGGTTTCCTTAAATATTAAGACGTCAAAACAAAGGTTTGGGGATATTTTAATTCCAAGATTAACTGCTGACTAGGGATATTAGAAGCCACGCGAACACGCGCACACACAGATACATATACTCTGTGTTTATG
>NC_090728.1:157422923-157435423 GCF_036898095.1 Palaemon carinicauda | reverse complement strand
ATGACATCAGTATGAAACAGAAGAGATAGTGCCACAAAAGTGTAATCACTGTGATGCTCTGAAATGGGAGAATGAACCTCCGGGATTATGCTGCAGTGAAGGGAAAGTTAGGCTGTCTTTGTTATAAATATCGTTTCCTTTTTCAACATAGGAAATCTTTCTTATTCAAGGTTGCACAGCTTCCACAAATGAAAAATAGAGCGATGATTTTCTAGGATTAAAAAACGTAGTTTTCAATAAGTCATCAGAGAGATAACTTACATCAATTGACCATTTGCTTATACTGACATTGCTTTTTTAATCCTAAACCCGGGCAACGCCAGATATCTGCTAGTGTGTATATATCGCATACGGATAATTCCCCGCCCACAGTTCGCCACCAACAATCAGCCGTCAAAGGCAGGTTGTCCCCAACTATTTGCTGCTACGGGAAGTTCGCCATTGGCGAATTTGTATTACTAATATATGGTATTACTAATATCCCATTCCTTGAAAATGACTAAACTATTACTATTTTGCCACCAGCAAATTGTTAATAATACTATATGTTATTACTAATAGCCCATTCCTTAAGAATTCCTAATTACCAGTATCACCTATGTTAACTTTTTTAGTTTTTTAGAAAAAAAACCTTATGTACAATGGCTTCTGACCTTGATTTTCCCATTGAAGCCTTAGTAAATGACTCGCCCTCAGAACTAAAAACTATAGTATCTTTGGTTTGAGTGTAATTATATATATATATATATATATATATATATATATATATGTGTGTGTGTGTGTGAGTGTGTATATGAATATATGTACATACATATATATATATATATATATATATATATATATATATATATATGTGTGTGTGAGTGTGTATATGAATATATGTACATACATATATATATATATATATATATATATATATATATATATATATATATGTGTGTGTGAGTGTGTATATGAATATATGTACATATATATATATATATATATATATATATATATATATATATATATATATATATATACAGTATGTGTGTAACCAGTGTGAATATGTGGGAGGGGAGCTTTATGACGCATCATTAAGGATATGTCATTTAAAGTAATATGAAGAGTTGTAGGAAGTTGAATGTATCAAGCTATTGAAAACCTTGATTACAACATCAATATAAATTAGAAAGCCAAAAAGTCATAATCTCGATATCGACCAACTTTAGTAGAAAAATCGTGCGAGCAAAAAGTATAGAAGGTTTAGAAAATGCTGGACATATAAGTAAGTGTTTTGAAGATATTTAGTAAAGTAAAAAGATTACGTAACGGCTAGTTGTGCAAATAGTTTTTACATAATAGTTGACTTTGATAGTTATATTTTACAAAGGTAAGCTTTTCCCCCTATTTAGCTCTCTCTCTCTCTCTCTCTCTCTCTCTCTCTCTCTCTCTCTCTCTCTCTCTCTCTCTCTCTCTCTCTAGTAGGTCATTTACTTCAGCAATCAATAAATCATGCTATTTCCTATATTTCCCTGATTTATGGAATTTTATAGGAGGACAGCTTTTCTTGAAATTCCTCTCCTTATCATTTCATAATGGGTAAGAGGATAACGGATGCTAATTTCATCAATGCTAATTATGTCTCAAAGTGCTTCTCCTGACGATGAATTGTAGTAACACATGGTTTTAATGGCCGCTGTCATGATACTAATGATTGCGCCCAATGATGGGGATATTTTATTCTTAATATGTTCTCTAGCATTTTTGGGAAATAAAATAATTAATAATGAAGATCTTGGCTTTCGACATGAAATTTTTTAAGGCTAATTTTGCCTGCGACAGAATTTTTTTTTTTCATTTTCACTGGTCCATTGATATTTTATAAGATTTGTATCATAAATTAACTCCATGAGTAGAAACCTTTATCAATATTAGCCAATTCACACTCCAACAAAATACCTCCTGAAAAGAATGACACCTAAACTTTTCTTTTGTTTTCTTGTGCTAATTCCAAGACATCTTTCCTTCACTTTCGTAGCTTTCCCTCCTATTGCATTATGCATTTTATTCGCAGAACTGTTTCTCTATCTTGCCAAAAGAACAAATACACCCCGATGTCTTTTGGGTTTCCTTTTCATTTCAAGAAATATACATTTTTGTTTATCTTACTATCTTCAATTTCAGGTATCATGTCACACAAGTTATGCACATACATCATTATTAACATTTCCAACCTTTTTTTTTAGACTTCCATATAATATCCACTTTTTATTTCCAAAATGAAGAATTGTCTCAACAGTCCCTTATTGCATAACTACTAATGCGCCGATGGATCATTTATGTATCTTAATCTGGTTTTACCTTCACTTATCTACATCCCTGAATTCACATTTTATATGACTCGCCTTTCTTGCATCACACCATCACATTACATGTGTGTACTTGTATAATGATTCACCAACAGAATAGGAATACAAGCACATATAAATAGCAATCAGCAGCTCAATACACGTAGCAAAGTATTAAATATTCTTTCATCATTCTTACTTGTATATACCAGTTATCCCTCACTCAATGTAGAGGGGCAAGAATCTTTGGAGAGGGATTGTTTGTGGGTAAATGTGGATAAGCCTAAGGTTATGGTGAACAATATGGAAAGTAGGGCCAGGATAGCCATACATGAAAGTAAAGGCTGGTTATAAAACGGGCGTAACAATTTAGATATTTATGATCTACTATAAGTCAGGAGAAGAGGATGTGAGGCTGAAGTTGAGAATATGATAAAAGCGATTCATTCAGTATTTGTTTCTTAAATGCCAATGCTCATTGGCTCTTTAGTGTTGCAAATACGAATAAAATCATAAAAAGTAAATATCGTTCATTTACATTATTGAATATCATAAGTGATAGACTTCATTAATAATTCATAAGCTGATTTTTCTAATACATGAGCTAGTTAGTGTAGCTTTCAAAAGATAAAACATAGATGAAAAATAACATTATCTGCCACTGATGTTCATAACGATGCCGTTGTTAAATAGCCTTAGGCAGATAAAATATAAGTGTATATATAATTCACTAAACTTCATTTAGATATAACACATTTTGTAATGCCTCTATAGTAAAAAAAAAATAAAGCAACACGTTTCTGGCAAAATATACGTAATTAAATCATGGTTAAGATAGATATTGAAAAAGAATGGCAAAAATGAACGGGAGTGCTTGTCAAATATGCTTATGTCAGAGTGAAAGGAAATTCTGTCAGTTGTAGTAACGGTTATGCTATAATACTGTGATAAAATTAGTATCTGATCAGGTGACACCCTTTTTTTATCACATTTATCCTAATATTTCCATCACTATTATGACTATAATTATTTAGCATCATTGTAATTATCGTTAGCATTATTAGATATGTAAATTCGGCAAATTTCAATGAAATTTTACATATTTTACCAGATACGTTTGTATTATAATTTTTTTTCTATTTATTTTGGTGAAGGAAATAATCTCTCATTTAAGATTCTCACAGTAAACTTAATTAATTTGTCGATTTCTCCAGAACACTAAACATCTGTCAAATATCATCAAAATAATTTCACTTGTTCTTAAACATCTTGTGCAAGAGATAAAAACTCAAATATTCAATAACTATACGCGTAATGGCAATGGTAACAATAATAATAGTTGGAGATAGGTAGATAGATAGTTAGATAGATAGATTAACAGACATGCATATAAATTAACCGATAGGTAGATAGAATAATTGGTAAATAAATAGGGTGATACCATAAAAATTAGTTCACATAATTTTTTTTTCAATTATTTCTCAAACATTATATCTTCCAATTATTCAGATTATAATTCTAAGTACTCAGAAGCGATTCTAGCTTCGATTATTATTCTCATCAGAACTTTCCCTCTGATGACGGAAACATAATGGCATTACTGCCTTGTCTCTGAATGAATTAGGAGTCTATCACAGGCTGATTAAAAAATTACGCTACTTTGAAGTATGCTCATTGTGTGGGATAAAGGGGGATATTATGGAATATCAAATGAATAGTGATGGTGATGGGATGATGGCCATTGTTAGCATTTACTCTTATAAAAGAATATTCTTTTTTATGGAATTCATGACGTAAATTAGATTTTAATGGATTACTATACAAATTTTAAAGGATTTACTTAGAATAAGTGAAACGTTCAAAATTAATGTTGTCATGTTTACATAAATGCAGCATGATTACCTTATTTAATGCCCAGATCATATTTTCAAACGCCATATGGTATTATTTACAGCAATTTTGTATTTGAATATTGTTTGCGAATCCTATTCTCTTAGGAAAATGAAGAGATAATGTGAATTCTACATATCTCACATCTTAGACTATCGCTTTTGGAATATTGCTTTCTTGCTATCCAATTACCATTATGGGAGTTTCAGTTCATATAAATGATATTAATTCAAGTCATCGTTGAAGCACTTTTACTTTGTAAATAATCTATATGATTAATCTTATTAAGGTAACAGCTTAACGGTCACTAACCCTTCATGCATCAATTGAAATGGAGAATTTTCTTCTGTTTTAATTTTCCACCGAACCATGTTTTTAGGTCAGATGAGTTTTTATAGATTTTACTCAGAATGGAAACATTGTTCTGTTGTGATATTTTTAAAGCTTTAGATAAATCATCATGTAACACATTTTACAAATCGTTTTAATGGCGGACCATGCAATATTTTCAACAACTGTGACAGCGTTTGTAACTTGCAGTACTGTTTTTTGCAATTCTGTCAAACACAATTCTTCCATCTGCATTGGTGTTTGTACGCTTTTATGGTTGAAATAGTTAGTGAATTCATGGCTTTTACACAATGTATTGTTCTAAATGTTCTCAATTCTTGATTGCAATAGATATTAATTTTAAAAGGTCCTAATCTACAGTCGTCACAAAAATTCTCTTCGACGAAAATGATTTTCAGTAAATTCAAGAGACAAGCCCCTTTTTTGGGATAATGGTCAAAGGAATCGAGCATATAATGGCTAATGTTTAGCGTTGAAAACATGATTATTATCACAATACCAAAAAACATAATTATTACAACACCAACAAGATTACCCCTCAGAAAATCATTGTGAAATGTAAAACCAAGCAATATGGCCCGCCGTGTTTCAATTAAGAGGAGACTAATTTTCGCTCATTTAGAGAAGTAAATATTTATTAAAAGGGGAGATGTGTATTTCTACAAAACACTGTATAGGAGTAAAAAGAGATTATCTATAAGATTATCCTCATATGGTTAAGAAACCTATCGTGTCTTTTTAAGTTTGGTGGGAGCTATGTCTCTATTGGGAATGACTACCGTAAAGGTTTAAAAGCCCCTCATGAATGGCAGATGCAAGGATCAGTTACATTGCCCTATCGAGAATGACAATGCCTTAGAGACTGACCACATATATATTTGGTCAGAAATCAAGCCCCCCCCCTCTCCACCCAAGCTAGGGCCAAGGAGGATCAGGCAATGGCTGCTGATGACGCAGCAGATAGACCTATAGGCTCCCCCAAACACCCCATCCTTAGCTCACAAGGATATTCAGGTTGCAGCAAACAGAGAAACTAACGAGTTTGAGCTGGACTCGAACCCCAGTCTGGCGTTCACCAGTCAGGGACGTTACCACATCGGCCACCACAACAAGCCTTGAATTAAGCCTCTGGACGTTACTTTTCTGTCGTAGTTCGTCGTCAGAGTATAGGCTATATGGACAAAGAGCTGGCAACTTAATACAAAAATGACTTCTTGGTGAGTAGTGTTTGAGACTTGATAGACCTACGGCATGTTAGCGTGGAGTTATTAAGCAAATTTCTATTTACTACATTTTCCCCAAGATACTTTATATGAAATAACAACTTCTATTTTTCTTTCCTCCAAACTTGTCTGCCTTACTCCTTCCGAATTTTCTGTTATAATGAATGATTTACACTTGCTCATGTTTATTCACAATTTTGTGCTCTTAGAAAACTTTTACTTGTAACTTCGTTTTCTCTTAATATTCACAATTAACACAGCAAAATCTTTAAACAACAATTATAACTAATTTTTGTATGCTACGAATATGCGCCTGCATGCACTGTCCTGTCGCTGACATTCCAAACCATTTAATCCTTAGAGATGTATATCATCTTTGATGACGTAAAGCACCATTGCTTCAGTTAGACGTTCACCACAATCACTCGCATACTCTTCACAAAACTATTATTTTTGTTGCCTGACTTACTTTTTCAATCAAAATCCAGACATGGTACTAAGCATCATTAAAACCCCAAATTTTCCTTTCTTTCTATGGAAAATCTTCCTTCATCCACACCTTGCAAAACCTGGCCAACCACGTAATCTCTCGATTACAGGCTTTGTGTTAGATACCCATTGTAACCTTTTCAATTCCCTATTCCTTCTCTCTCTTTTCAACCTCTTTCTTATATCCCCATTAGTAGCATCCACGTATATCATTAGACATGCATTATAATAAAGCATGCGAATCTTTAGGTCTTGTTTCACTCAGCACTAACTTTAATTATCATTGACCTTCCAAAAATATTCAGAATATATTTTCCATATTTATGGGAATTTATTCAGGATGCCTACTTGCATCTTTTATTTCGAAATTTCTAAAATTAGGTAAAAGGCGTGAAATTTAGCGTCGCTGGTATATTAGTGGATTTGATAGTTTTATGTATGGTGTAATAGACGGGGTTTCGGACGATAGGACCAGACCACATTAGTGTTCTTTAAATTGACAGCCTACTTTACAAAGGCATGTAATGTCCTCTATGTTTATGAAATTAAAGTATCTGTCACACAGAATGTATTTGCTTACACCTACAGTTTATTTTTCTTGTGATGAAATATAGTCAAATGAATTTAGTTAACTTGGGGAAGCTGTATATTTAGGTGAATATTACTTCTTCGCTCATGATCAGAATTCTAATCTTTATAGTGTCACATGGAAGAAGAATGTTCGTATGAATAATTCTCAAAGATTCTCCCCCTATTTTATACGGCTAATGAAATTCGTATTTGCATGACTATAGTGTATAAAATCTAATCGTCTGTTTCCGTCGAATTACGACTAGCAAAAGTACTTTGTTTGTAATCCTATTAAGCAACGGCCGTAAAACACATTGATGTCAACCTCGGCGATAGTAGTTTTACTCATGTGGGTTTAAAAATGTAGTAAAGGGAGGATGCCAGTTTAAAAAAGAAAATAAGACTGACGAAATTTAAAGTGTTTTAATAGCACTCCTTTGTCTTCTTTTTACAATAATCCTTTTAAATTGAATGCCTTATATATTTCAAATGGTGTAGAAGAAGCGAATTACTTTTATAAGAAAATCTAATCTTTATTTAAACGTGAACATACATTTTATCTATATTCGTTCTCAGATAAGTGCTGAATACACGTATTCATTCCGCCATGTATGGAGCGACATATATACAAATGTAAATACACGCACACTTTACTATTATGTTTTGTAGAATTTTAAGCTAGTATTAACTTGGTAATATTTGCAAGAATATATTAGTAACTCGGATTTTAAACGGAACAAGAAAGTAGGAAGGTGGTTGATATACCTTTCAAAAGCATAAAATTTTACACATTTATAGATATTAAAGATATAGATATATATCTATATATATATATATGGATATATATATATATATATATATATATATATATATATATATATGTGTGTGTGTGTGTGTGTGTGTGTGTGTGTGTGTGTTTGCGTGTGTGTGGTTGGGTTGGTGGGTGGGTTTTGTGGTGTGTGGGTTGGTGTTTGTGTGTATTTATAATACAGTATATATAAACATTTGTGTATAATTATATTTCTTATCCATGGATATACTTTTGTAGTGAAGGTTCTTAAATATTACCCATTTCATCATCTGCATTGTCAGTAGAGTGCCCAACCCCATACACGCACAATGCCCTGCCAGTCTATTTACCAAGCACGTTAGTATTAGACAACGAATCAATGATTTTTTGAAACATTATCTACGAGAGGCCCAGCTTATTACCTTATTTCCATAGCCCTTCAGACTTTCACTGCCATAGTATATAACAAGCGTACCAATCTTAGCGTATGTCTCGGTGGTGAAAATGAGTGCGGTAGCGATTATTTTTTTTCAGCTTCCTTGATAGGAGAGCCCACGCATTACTCTAATTGGTCCCTTATGAACACAACGTGACCGAGCATTCAACGTTCAGGTTAACAATCGTTATTCCAACACGCAGCAACCGTGCGACTCGGGTGGCATACACTGGTATTGCGTCTGTTCATGCATTCTAAGTGCAAAGAATATTTAATCGTCATTCACTGTATTTGAATCGGACCCTCTTCCCACTAAGCCCTTCAAGATCATAAAAATATGTATCTATTAGTTTAGAAGTGTCGCCAGCTTGCTTCTCAGGATAACATTGACTCACCCATCCAGGACTCGATGAGGTTAAGCGTCATCCACCAATTCGGATAGCTTGAAATGGGAAGTTCCTATTCATACATCAGTATAAGGTCTGCAATTTTCTCTTAAACACCCCTCCGGCTGTCTCCAGTAGGAGTACATTCAAAAGTACTGCCATCATGCCAGCGATGGTTCTCTAACAAATCGTAATATCAATTCCACAGAAGACGTAGCCTGAACCCAGAACTCTTAACGATTGAACTTTGTAAAAGTGTGCCAGTCTTCAAGAAATGTCCCTGATCACCTCGACACCAAGGATTACCACATCTTATCCTCCACCGTTTTGCAGAGACCAGACAAGTACCAGGGGAATAAATTATCAGAGTATTTTACTAGCACATAAAACGACGAGTACTATATTCATATCAATTAACTCTTTATTCATTCCCAAATATTTACGCTCGTGTATGGAAAATTTTGAAGGACATGTTTAAGCAAACACTCTTGGTTCAGCACGGTAATAATAATAATAATAATAATAATAATGAATTATACGCAGACTTTTATTTTATTACATATAAGAAATGAAAACACGATAATAAGAAAAAAGGTTTTCCTAACCTATAATCTGGATCAAAATGCAGTTTGACCCGCTTACGTTTGGACCGGCATGTATATTTCGAAGGTTCGGAATTACCCTTGTTCCAAGATATGTAAGTTTAACTTATTACAACACTTAAGAAACAGGTTTTAAAAACGCTGAAAATATTTAAATCTAACATTCAAGTTATTGAAAATGGTAATTTCCCTACGTCCATTATTTTTCTATACAATATGTCAGGAAAAACTTGATAAAATATCTAAAAAAAAGTATAAACAATCAAACGTACAAAAAAAAAAAAAAGGTAAGTAGAGCCAGCGAGTAGGCGCTTTATTGCACGTAAACAAAAGATTCACTCTTAATGACGTTCGACATTATATCCTGGAACTGATGATTCGGAACCCTCATTCTAGATTATGGCAATCTTTACGAGACTCATTCCATTCTTACAGCAAGCTCCCCCCCCCCCCCCCTCTCTCTCTCTCTCTCTCTCTCTCTCTCTCTCTCTCTCTCTCTCTCTCTCTCACACAGAAACATACATGAAAGTGAGAAATTACTCATGGTCATCATAGGACCCATTGGACCTTGGTTGATTGAGCTCGTTGTCGAAAGGAGAGAGACATGGTTGAATCCTTCGTAAGAAAATGAAATTAAAACTAAAATAATTTCCATTGAAATAGGAAACAAATGGGAATTGTGAGTCCATTAGCATTTAATTTTATACCGTCAATCTCCTTCGGATATATTTTTGCAGACAATTCTAAATCTTTAGTATTTGCAAATACAGAATGTATTGTTTAGAGTGAACAGGCACTCACAAGCCGTATTTTTGGCACATTGGAAATTTTATTTTCTAAAGCGTGATATAAAGTCATGCAGAACAAAATAATGTTATACATATACTCCATTAAAATCTACAATCTTAGCAAATCACATTGATTTGATTACTCTTGGTAACCAACCACTGATTTTAGGAAAGTTTTAAAGCTCACGAATCAATACATTAAACTTTTAAGATCGCTTGTTTTCAGGAAACAAAAATTATTTCCTTGCTTCCATTTGAGAATGTATAATTCGAATGTCTGTCTAAGTAATTGTTTTGACAAATGAACCTATTATATGTTTATGCAAATGAAATGAATATGTTTTGAACTTTAGGCTTATTCCTTTAAAGGTTTTTTTTTTCTGTATCATTTGAAGATCTAAATGGGGTTTAGATATTTGCAAATATCAAGAGATCATAATAATTAATAAAATCCTATAATTTTTACCCTCTCTCTCTCTCTCTCTCTCTCTCTCTCTCTCTCTCTCTCTCTCTCTCTCTCTCTCTCTCTCTCTCTCTCTCTCTCATATACGGTACACACACACACATATATATATATATATATATATATATATATATATATATATATATATATATATATATATACAGAGAGAGAGAGAGAGAGAGAGAGAGAGAGAGAGAGAGAGAGAGAGAGAGAGAGAGAGAGAGAGAGAGAGAGTCATATGATTTTATTAATGATTTGTTTTATTTTGAAATTCCCTTATTTTGAAGAAATACTTGAGCATTATTTTTAGGTATCGCTCTCTCATTTAGGCACAAACGATTAGATGTTTCCTTTTCTTTCCTCTATTTTCATATATTTCAGTTTTATTGGTTCATTATCTAATAGCTAATACAATAGATAGAATCATAGTAGCAATGGATAATTTGGAAATTCATTATCTATAACGACAAGTTATTTATATAATAATCGTAAGAGCTAGAGGAATAAAGATGCACGTGATAATCAACTGTATTTTTACTTTCATATTCCACTATCATAAACTTCTAATTAAGATTATCATTGAATAATAAAATCTAGGAAAATAATACATCTAATATGTTTCTTTTTTTCAATATGGGATTATAGGAAATCTGGCCATTAGTAACTATTGGCAGGAAGTTATTTCATGTGGAACTGTAAACGACATGGAGGTTGGCTATTTGTCTGTACATCTCCATCGAGCACCATGTTAATGGATTCGCCATTAACTCTCGAGGTTTCCATTAATAGCTGCCCATTTCATATCTGATTTGGTGACTACCTTTTAGTAAATTCAGGTATGCGAAATGGTATGCGAGGTCTTTCATAACTATTTTTAGCTCTCAAATAGTTTTTTTTTATTACTTTATCATTATTATTATTTACAATATTACAGTAGACGCACATAAGTGAGAAGCAAATTAAATATGAACGTTTAAGGCAAGAATATAAGAATTAAGAGATAAATCCTTGCGTAAAGACGTAATGAAAATAAATCTGTAAATAACTGAAATTAAATGATGAGTAAGCATGGGATGGAGAGCTTCTGAAAAACAAAATGTGATTATGTAAGATAAAATGCCAATTTCTGTAAAAAGAAAAGTATTTCATCTTATGGTCTTACCAGTTTTAACTTATGCATCAGAAACTTGAAGCCGTACTAAAGTCTTAGAGCTATAAGCTAGTTACAACTCAGAGAGCTATGGAAAGAATAGTGACGGAAATAACACAAAGAGACAGAGAAAGAGCAACATGGATAGGTGAGAAACTAAAGTAGAGAATATTCTAATAAATTTAAGAAAAATAAAAGGCCAGGGGCAGGCTATATAATAAGAATGACAGATAACAGATGGACATTAAGAATAAAAGAGTAGGTTCCAAGAGATTGCAGAAGGAGCAGGGGAAGGAAGAGAAGACAATGGATACATGAACTAAGAAAGTTTGCTGATGTGGACTGGCATAGAAAGACTGCAAGAAATAGCACTCTCTCTCTCTCTCTCTCTCTCTCTCTCTCTCTCTCTCTCTCTCTCTCTCTCTCTCTCTCTCTCTCTCCCTTACACACACATACATACATACATATATATATATATATATATATATATATATATATATATATATTTATATTTATATATTTACTTACATACATACGTACATACATACATACATACCAGTGTATGTGACCTGTCAAAATGACTACTAAATATTTAGATAGATATGCATACCTATGCACACCCTCACCAGGGTACGAATAATTTCCTTCTCCCCTACCTTATGAAAGCGAAGAGACTAAGTAGCTATACGTCTATCAATGCCGCTTAACGTGATGGGAAAGAAATCATTATCATCAGCCGATGTACATCTATAATATATAATTCTCATTATATTTCCTGCCCATGTCCATTTCTTTTTCTTACATGTTAATGAATATCCTCTATTTTGATTTGCTATTGTACCCATGTTGCACTTTTCTCTCTCTTAGTGTTGTTCCCATCATTATTCTTTTCATATCTCTCTGAATTGTAACTAGCTTTTTTTCTAAGGCTTTAGTAAGACTCCAATTTTCTGATGCATGAATTAAAACTGATAGGACCATCTGATTAAATACTTATATTTTTTAGAGAAAGGGGCATATTAGTTTTCATAA
>NC_090728.1:157410423-157420423 GCF_036898095.1 Palaemon carinicauda | reverse complement strand
ACTATCGTCAGACACATTATTCAGCATAGGAAATAAGTAATTGCCATGCAAGTATGTGTAATACCAGCCAGTGAACCAGCAAGTACATCAGTATGCAGTGGTAAAGAGAGATTAGCAGGCGTTGTAATTTCAAGGTATTTAAGCTCTCTCTCTCTCTCTCTCTCTCTCTCTCTCTCTCTCTCTCTCTCTCTCTCTCTCAATAGTTTATAAACAATGAATATACAAATATATCAACATCCCTATTAAGCAAGTTTCTAAATTATGTTACAGGATACCTCAATTTATGTACATTGACCTATATAGTCATTCGTATTAGAGAATTCAATCGTCCCTAATTAAAAAAAAAACACTCGAGTGCGTTTGTTTTCGTTTGCAAGCAAGTGATTGCAATGTTGATTTAGAATCCCTATATAAACCATTAATGAACTTATAATTCCTTTAACCTACTACTTTTAACAATGATTTTGTAAAAGGTTAAAATACATCAACGATTATTAAGATTAGTAAGATATATCTGTTCAGAAATGTAAAACAAAGAAAAAAGATGCATATCCAGGAAGAATAAATAGGGAAAATTGGAAGATAAAAAAAAAAAAACGTAAATAATGAAAGCATTAGAAAAATATAGCTAAGTGGAGAAAATAATACTGCATTCTCGTTTAGAGATCTGTCGTTACTTTTCAAAGTTCTTTCTTGGAAACCGGAAAAACTGCACTTATCTTGAGAAAGCGCGCATTCTCTAACGAAAGTAGCTCTATCTTCTCATCTGTTTGTGTTTCTGAATAATTCTGGAACGTAAGTCCTGCTTAAATAAAGTCAGCCATTCACCGGTTGTGCATCCTACATTCAACTGTAAATTCATATGTTGAAACTAGCATATATGATTACCATGAGTACATTATTGCCAGAGTTGGAAACAAGCAAGAGTAAATAGTCGAAATGTAAGAATATTAATGTTGAAACCTTGTAGTATACGACAAGAAATAATATCTTCGGAAGTTCATACTTGCAGCGAATGGTTTCATGTTGAACAGAGTGACTGACACAAGTCTATTTATAGTTTATTTATGATGGATCTATTTTAACGGTGTTATCGACCTCAAGATAGTTGTTATTCAGTGCTGTTATTCAAATTTATTAATTTCCTTATTTCTTTTCCTCACTTGGCTATTTTTCCCTATTGGAGCCCTTGGTCTTATAGCATCCTGCTTTTCCAAGTAGGGTTGGAATATAATAGTAGTAATAATAATAATAATGATAATAATAATAATAATAATAATAATAATAATAATAATAATAATAATGATAATAATAATAATAATAAAAATGCCCATTATTTATATTTTAATCGGCAACGTAATATTATTTCAACTATTCTAGAATGAAGACCTTTTTAGCTTATGCATACATTTATACATCTTTTAAAGCTAAAATTTATTTATTTCATTTCTTGTTTTTATGATACAAAATAATAACTATTGCTCTATTTATTATTACAATCGTTACAAGATATTCGACTTGTGATAATGACGAAATTTATACCATTAGATTTTTTTGCAGTTGAAGGGACATCATTTCGTATATATATATATATATATATATATATATATATATATATATATATATATATAGTATATATATATATATAACACTGAACTTCATGATACGTTTACTCAATGAAAAAGGAAAAGACAGTGATAAAAGAAATTTGAAGTTAGAATTTTATATTTGCAATTCACTGTGAGACGACCACACAAGCGAAAAGTATAAACATTGGTGGAAGAAAAGGCGATTTATTTTTCCCTTGAGAGAAAGGAAACAATTAAAAAATAGGAGTCAGAGTAAAGGAAACAAAACGAATATCCAGATACAGATAATAGGAAACTGAGTAGAAAAAGAGATGAAAAAGTGTGAGGATGGAAAGGAAAGAATTCAATAGGAGATATTTTAGTTATTATTGAAATATGACCATGAATTAAAACAGTAAATCGTAACCGTACTGATAGTTCATAGTGGAATAAAAGATGCCTCATAGAAATCAATATGCTTAAGGGACTCGATACAAAAAAAGAAGAAACTTAAATTTGGCTGCTTGTTGAAGCAGAAGAGCGTTATTGGTTATGTAGCGGAAGTGCTGTCTTGTATAGAGATTTACAAACACGTACAAGTGAGTGTAGTATTTTTACATGATTTACAATAAATTCACCATCATCGTTATTCATAACTAAATCTGATGAGACTTGTTTTTTGATTATGTGAAAAGTTATATCTAATTCCCACACAGGTCGGCCTGGTCTTTATTGTGCGGAGAAAAGGCCTCGATCGATGAACCTTTATGCTGATGTTTAGTCTGTGCTGCTTATGAGTGACCTTTAAACCTTAAAACCTAAACAACAGCATTGCATCTACAAAAATTGCCAAATACCAAGATGGCGAGATCAACGAAAAATATTCAATGTTGAATGTTTTATTTTCATTGAACTGGGACTATGGACTGAAATCCCTTACGGAAATATGAAATTGTTCTAGGTGACTTATGGGAAATAAACCTAATTCATTAATTTATTTATCATTTTGTATTAACGATAACATAAGATATAAATCGTGTCTTTAGTTATTTCAACTTTCATCCCGTAAACCTTTTATAAAGCATAAACAAATACGATAAGAGGTAAATAGATAAATTAGTTATGTAAGTTGTAAAAGTTATGTCATTAGAATATAGTAAATTCTATGAAAGCAAAGTTATCTACATGTTAAGAGAAGAGATCATGGAAACCAAGATCACCGCAATGCAATTATAGAGATAGCAAAAATTAGAGAATGTATGTATTTCAGGCATTGGTTTAATATATATAATGAAGGATACCTTTTAGGAGCAGAGAATCTGTCTCCAGTAAGTATTCATGTTTTGTCCACCATATCGTACTTTCAGCATAAGCTATGGCATGCCTTAAAAGTTTTTTTCTGCGACTTTGATGGCTATAATCGCCTACTGTCGTTTGTTATCTGCAATAAGTTATTTGTTTGCTCTGATCACCACATGCCTAAAAATAACCGAAATTAAAGCGATTAATGATTGATGACCGGGCGATGAATGGTCCCCGATAGGTGATGCATACCTTGGAAAACGAGGGTCACTGTAAAAATGATCCATGTGTGACAATGGTATCTGTAACGTTAATTACTCATTGCTGTAGCGTTTTTTAAGAGGGACCTCAAGATATAAAATCAGTATTACATAGGTGTATTCAGAACATGTCTAGCTTTGTGATTATCATGCCATGTATTGAACAACTCGTAGAACAGGATCCGGAGAAGGATGAAGAGGGAAAGAAAATGCAGGAAGGGAAGATTATTAGATGTTTGGGTTCGAGCTTCCTAGGAGGAAGTTGGATGGTATGTCGGATCAACTCTTCTCCGAGCTTATCAATAAAGGCAAAGCATTGTTTCAGATTTTGTTGCGGGAAGATGAGGACTTCTTCAGGGAGATAAAATATCATAATGAAAAGCAATGAACGATTTTGGGGCCGCTCAAGAAGTTTGGCATCGGCTTTAAGGTACCTAGCCACTGAAGACACGAACAAAATGCTGCACTCTGGAGTCCATGTTATAAGTGGTATTATGAAGCGAACTTGTGAGACAATAACCAAGAGGTGCATATACGCATAGGAGGTCATCATATGCCCAACAACAACAGAGGGATTGCAGGAGGTCACCCAGGGTTTTCAGTCTGCCTATAAGGTCAAATGCATAGATATTGGTAGTAGTGGTAATCTCCGTGAAAATGAGCAGTGATAACTTTATATAAGATTATACATAGAATTTGAATGTTTGGTAATAGGTAAACAAATATATCCTGTAACAAAGGATTATAAGTATTTTAATGTTGGCAAACATTTGTCAGAATATGACATGTGTTTTCCTTATACGAAATTTTATTCACCCTGCTTCATAAATGGTTTTCTTTATACTAATCAATGAATGGTCTTCTGATCAATGACGCAATTATACACAAAATTCAATTAGCCAAGTGAGTCTTGGATAAGGGCATTGGGTGCTCAATGTGCAAACACCCGGGAGACCCTAATGGCAGGTGCCATTTACTTTGTTACTCAGCCAGTTACGAATGTCATAATAGGTAGAAAACACGGTGTACTCTCTGTTATCGAGGATACTTCAAACGATTTTTCAATTGTCTTTTTTCTGATACATTTCTAGTAATACACTTGGATGCGTCTGTTTTATAATTGTCCATAAATGAATAAAATGTATAAAATTTTCTCTATATGTTGAATATAAATTTCATATTTCATACAAATATGACAAATATTTTCATCTGTATTTATTTATTTTTTTTCTGTTTTCAATTAGTATCCGTGAAATGTATGGCAAAAGTTACGTACATATATTATAGACGTGTTTCTGTCTGTATATACATACATATATATATATATATATATATATATATATATATATATATATATATATATATATATATATATATATATATATATATATACATATATATATTATATATATATATATGTATGTGTATATATATATATATATTTATATATATATATATATATATATATATATATATATCTCCCACAATGACATTTAATACCGAATTCTATCTTGGGAATATATATCCACTGGAATTCATTTTATGGTAATAGCTTCTAGCTGGGCAGAGATTCGAACCCCTGCCTATTCAGCCGGAAACCATGCCTGCGAGGACTCTACCAACCTGCCTATTCAGCCGGTAACCATGCCTGCAAGGACTCTACCAACTGAGCCATCTCTCTTGATGGCTCAGTTGGTAGAGTCCTCGCTGGCATGGTTTCCGGCTGAATAGGCAGAGGTTCGAATCTCTGCCCGACCAGAAGCTGTTACCATAAAATGAATTCCAGTGGATATATATTTTTAAGATAGGATTCGGTATTAAATGCCATTGTGGGTGATATTTACATTAATTGAAATTACGAATGTTAGTGATTTATATATGTGTATATATATATATATATATATATATATATATATATATATATAAATGCTTCTTTTGTAATATCTAGGGACTCACTTTGTTATTCTTAATCTCCATTTATCATCTCTATATGTTACTGCCCATGTTCATTTCCTTTTCTTATGTTTTAGGAATATCTTTTACTTAGTTTGCTTTCGTATATATATATATATATATATATATATATATATATATATATATACTGTATATATATATACATATATACATATATACATATACATATATATATATATATATATATATATATATATATATTGTCATGGTGTTATTTCCATTATTATTTTTTCCATGGCTCTTTGAGCTATAACTAGCTTGTTCTAACGCTTTAGTAGGGCTCCAAATTTCTGAAGAATAAGTTTAATGCTTTTAGGATCATCTGAATAATTAATTTTTAGAAAAAGTGGCATTTTATGTTTCATAATCTCAATTTATTTGGCAAATATTTTCCATCCTATGCTTATTCTTCTTTTAATTTTGGTCTTACGTCTTGGGGAAACACGTACATACAAACACACACACACAAACACGCACGCGCGCGCACACACATTTAGTATTATTATACCTCCTACTAGTATCAATTTGCGTAATATCAGATGATAAAATTTCTGTTGCGTGAGCTACCATGCCGATAATTATGTATTATCATGAGGTCTTCTGTATTTTTCTTGGGAAGTATCTTTTGAAATCTTTACTTTTGTATGTTTTTACACCAAATATAACAATAGGTATTGTCGTGTAGAATAAATGTTATATGCTTTTCATAACCTTTTACAAAGATAATAGCATATTTTATTTTCTAGGCATTCTCAGAAAATTCAACAAAATTTCTGGTTCTATATGTTTTTTTAATCTATATTTCCAACTCTTTTTTTTCGTCTATTGATGGGAATGTCCCCATTGTGATAACCCTTGTGGAAGCAAGAAAATATTTTCCCGTTCTGTTGAATATTATCATTCATCGGTGAGTGTTTTGCCAGACAACTCATTTCCATGTTATGCCATTGGCAGAGCCGATAATCTAAAATATATGTGTTAGTATAATTCATCAAATATTAGCTTAAATTGAAAACACCAACAGCTACCATTAGAATGCAGATACAGCTCTTGATGAGAAATTTGATAACATATATTATAATTGGAAGGGTATTGGAACTCAAGAACGTCTTAGATTGTATATAGTTGAGTGGAGTTTAGTGACTGCTACTGGCAGAATTATGAGTAGCTATTTATGAACAGCTGAAGCTATTGAACAAAGGTTATTCATTTTCATTCTTTGCCAGGATTATTTGTTGAGAGAGAGAGAGAGAGAGAGAGAGAGAGAGAGAGAGAGAGAGAGAGAGAGAGAGAGAGAGAGAGAGAGAGAGAGAGAGAGAGCGTTTTGGTAAGAACTATGTCTATAAGACAATTTTCTAATTTACATGTTATAATGTTTTAAAATAAAAACTGTAAGAAACGAGTTGAGATCAGGTGGTTTTAAGTAAAATATCTGATTGAACAATTGAATATGTGTTATCCCAGTGACGTAAACTGGTATTCTCAGAGTTTGTAGTTATTATATATCGTTCTCCAGAATTCAAGGCATCAATATTGGTTATCTCCCCCCCCCCATAAATAAAATAAAAATATTTTCTTATGGTTGAAAATCTTCAGTATAGGTGAAAAATATATTTGCACTTTAGGTTTTTGTGAATGCTTGGCCGTAATAAATTTTTAGCATGAAAATTCAAATTCTCAATGGAGATATTTCCGGAGAAAAAATACTTTATGCCTTCGGTGGCTGATATCAAACTGGTTTTCTAACTCACATATTAGCATTTGATTCCAAAAGGAGTATGTCTCACATACGTAACTCGGTTGGTTGAGTACAGTAATACCTACTTCACCTGAGACCTCTTGGGAGGAGCATTAAACATATGGACTCACTTCGGAGCCCCAGAGTATGAGTTGACATATGTGATTATAATCCGTACATTTTCTGTGTCATAAGGTTAATATATTGTCGGTCTATTGTTTTATAAGTAAGAGGTTCAATTTCCCATGGAGGCGACTGCGTGCTATCAACAAAACTTTACTTGCCTTTGAAAGTTTTTCTGCAGATATAAGGTTTCAAAATTATATGCAACAATCCTAATTTATATTTAACCTTGCTTTCTCTTTAACTGAATTTATGTTGCTTCTTTTCATCCATTTTCCATAAAAAATCTTTACATTACATTGCCTTTGCAAATGCCAGTTTTTATAAAACTATAACTACTAATATTTTTGTATCTATTTATTTACATCATATCTTAGTTGTTTGTGATTTACTAAAGGTTTTTCGAGGACTGTTTATACAATTACTGAGCTTATAAATCATACTTTATGCTGACGATGGTTCAAAACATAAATTGATTGGAAAGATGTTAGTTTTCAATTAGTCAACTACAATAATGTTATATTGCAAATTCCAGTCTGGATTCGTGACTCAGAGAAATTAAAACAATCAATATAAAATGGTGTCCAGTATTAGAACTTTCTGTAGTTATAATTTTGCTGGTTTGAAAATACACTGACCATTGAAGATTTAAAAGTTACACAATTCATGGAGAAAAGGAATAGGTCGTTGTTATGACGCTTGGTGTCTTAGATTCAGAGGCTAACACATACTGTACATTCAATGTCTTCTAAGCCATATCCACCCAAGCAAGGAGAGAGAGAGAGAGAGAGAGAGAGAGAGAGAGAGAGAGAGAGAGAGAGAGAGAGAGAGAGAGAGAGAGAATTTTGTCCATCGGCCATAATTTTTTCAATCCCAGTATTTCTTGCAATCAAGGATAATATTGTTATGGATATTGATGAAAACTATAACAGTCGAAATCCACCTGACTGCAATTCTCCGACGTTTCCACTGAGGTACCCTTAACCTGTCATTGTCAATACTTTAGATTTATATCATTTCAGCATACTGATTAATGAGAATTTTCATACAAGTATGATAAGATTTTTCCCTAAATAACTTTATTTATAAAGTGACGAAAGTTCATATTGTTTTGTGAGGACAGGGAACCGAAAAATGTGTTTCATTACAGGCAAGCAGCGTTGAAAGAAACATTTTATACCAAAATATGTTGTCAGTCTCGAATTTCCAAATAAACACATTACAAAATTAGAGAAATTTGCGATTTTTTTTACATATTTAAATATTACCTAAAAAGGGGACTTCAATTCCTTGACCTTTTCCTCCTATAGTCATATTCTATTTTATATATTTATCTGTCCGTCTAGCTTTCCTATTTCAAGAATGATTTTGTGGTGTATTGTATCACAGTCTTACGTTTGTCTGTTTCATGTTTTCAATTTTTTTGGTCACTCTATAGCTTATAACTGAAATATCTTTCATATTTATTCTTTCTATCCTGATAGCATTCTCTCTCTCTCTCTCTCTCTCCTCTCTCTCTCTCTCTCTCTCTCTCTCTCTCTCTCTCGTATCCAATATTTATCTTCTTTTGTACTTAATTTCCGGCAGGAGTTCTTTCTGATATAGAAAAGAGTACTTTTCCCTTGTAACACAAGACTTTCCTCTCCCTTTCAGGATATTTGTTTTGTTTTCTTTCCACCAACTCCTACTTTAATTGTTTTCAATCTCTCGAGGGAGAAAGAAATCCCCTTTACATCTCTCTGTGGTTTTAGTTTTAATTTGTGAGGTCGCCCACAGTGGTTCAAAAACAAATGATTTCATCTTTCTATTCCACTTGATAATTTCTTTATTTTATCAAGTAGAATAAGTGCATAAACTAATTCTTTTAATGCTTTATATAACTGATTTATATTTTTTCTCTCTTGCAAATGTAATGTGATTATATATATATATATACATATATATATATATATATATATATATATTTATATATATAGATATATATATAGTTATATATATATATATATATATATATATATATATATATATATATATATATATATATATGACAATTCAAATGAGCAATCAAACAGATATGATTAAGGAATAGAGAAGTAGATCCATACATTTACAGAAACTAGTAACATAATAACTATAAGGTGTTCCTGCAGGAGCTTAAAGAGAGTAATATTAGTTAGTTTTATTTATAAAACGTCAATTGAACCAAAAGTATCGATATCTAAGTAATATTACTTCCTGGGTCCTAAAGGCTCCTTACATGGTCTGGGTTTGCAAGCAAAGTCGTACCCAGATAAAAATCGAACATTAAGACCTTTATATTTCGAATATTTACGTATCTGTGTTGTCTTATTTGTTTCCAACTCTGGCTATAACGTATCCAGGGTCATCATATATGCTAGTTTCAGCAGACATATTTGCATTTGAATGTAGGATGCAGATCTCGGTGAACGGCTGACTTCATCTAAGAAGTTCAAGAATTATTCAGAAACACAAGGGGATGTTACGATGGAGCCACATTCGTAAGAGGGTGTACTCTTTCTTTACAATCATACTTATTGTTCCTGTTTCCTCTTCTTCTTCTTCTTTTTTTTTTTAAAGAGCGGTTCTTATTTACCAGGATTTCTTATTTCCCTTTTAATTGTACTGAGCGCCTTTGTTTTCTTTATACTTTGCATTTTTACTCATCAGTGGCTGTATATATTTTGCCGTTGGTGTTTGGTTTTGCTCTGATATACCCGGCGTTTCCTGAAATTTTTTAATGTATATATTTATTCTATTTTGAAAATAGGCGTTAAATCAGTAGGCGTTGGGGAGTAGCTGACTACATCATTAATAATTTGAATAAGAATAATCTTTAAAAAAATACCAATACTTGATTGCGAGAGAAAATGAACGAGCTAAGAATTGTGTATTTCAATTCGGGTAATATCAGCAATATCAGATAATATACTGTACATATATATATATATATATATATATATATATATATATACATATATATATATATATATATAATATATATATATATATATATA
>NC_090728.1:157385423-157407923 GCF_036898095.1 Palaemon carinicauda | reverse complement strand
TTCAATGTTTGCTTACTAGAATGCATGAATATTACAGGAGGTTGGGCTCAAGATAAATAGAAGAAAGATAGAGATTATTTGAATGGAATATACAATGGAAGATGAAATATCATTGGTAGGAGGAAGATTTAACGAGTTAGAATCATTTAAATAATTAGGAATTATGATCTCTAATATAATGTTTGAAGAATTAAGAGTTTAATGAAAGATTGAAAAAAAAAATCAGACTGTGGCTAGGTTTGGTAAAATTTGAAAATCAAAACGCCTAAAATTACATAAAAAAATCAGGCTATATATCAGTTTGGTGAGATCGGTGAAACTGTATGGAGATGAGTCGTGGTATGACAATGAAACCATATCCAACAGACTTTGTGGATTTGAAAATAAAACCCTCAGAAGAATATTGGGATTTAGATGTCAGGACAGGATTAATAATGAAACTATAAAGAGAGAATACCCGAGTGACAGGTAGATGGAGATGGTTTGGGTATCCCCTTCGCACTCCCCAAGAGAGATTAGTTCATCAATATTTTTACCGAGCTCCACAAGGAACGAGGTGCGTTTGAAGACCCAGGTTTACATGGTTGAGAAATATGAAACGTGAAGTTGAAGATGAATGGAGAAGTGTTGAATCAAAAGCACAAGATAAAGACGACTGGGGAAATCTAATCGAGGCCCTTTGTGTCAATAGGCGTAGGATATATATATATATATATATATATATATATATATATATATATATATATATATATATATATATTTATGTATGTATGTATGTATATGTGTGTCTATATATGTGTGTGTGTAAATTTTCCTAGCTTGTTTATGGCTAAAGCTTAAGTAGGATCGCCCCATGTTACCAATCCAAGTTGCATCAATTGATAATTGACTGACTAGCACTGAGCTGAAATGTTTTAATTGTTACTCTTCGCAGTAATATTCTTACGAAATTTTGTTAGTTCATAAAATCTTATACATAGAAACACTTCGGCATGCAAATTCACTTGTTTTCAATGATGTTTTTTTCCCATTGAAAAGAATTTTTATTACAAAACAAATATGGTTACAAACAAATAGTGAGAGATAATAATTGAATGCCGTATAAATTTACTCTCTATTTGTCCCATACCCTTTAGAATCGATTTTCTCAAAAGATCTCCGAGGAAATAAACAGCTTACGTTGTTAAAAAAACTACTCCCCTAGAGTTTCAGTGAACATCTAAAATTTTCAAAGGGAAGTTTAAGTTGCGAGAAGGATAATTTAATTTTCTTTTGAAGGTTTCTTTGGCGAACTTTATTACATCTACTGACGATATTCATTAAACTTTTAGCCTCTTAAAAGTTTTTTCATCATTGAAAAAGGGAAAAATGAGACTAGTATTTTTTTCAGGATACGCTGTGAATAACAATGACCTTTTTCAGAAGTTTGGTAAATATCGGAGTAGGAAATTAAAACATTTAAGTTTGATTATTTTGGATTAAGTTATGAGAAATAAATAAAATGTATTTTGATGCTTGATTAATAAAATTTGAAAAGGCAAAGGTATATAAAATGTTTTTTTATCTATACCAAGAATATTAAATGACAGATATATTTTTCGAGATGATCATGATATATATAAATATGCCTATGTATATATATATATATATATATATATATATATATATATATATATATATATATATATATATATACAGTATATATATATATATATATATATATATATATATATATATATATATATATATAAAATGTGTATACATATACACACTTATACATACATAAAACTATTGTATGCAGCCTGTAAAAAATGATGACATTTGATATATATATATATATATATATATATATATATATATATATGTGTGTGTGTGTGTGTGTATATATTATATATATATATATATATATATTATATATATATATATATATATGTATATATATATATATATATATATATATATATATATATATATATATATATATCCATCATCATCTTCTCTTACCAGTCTTGAGATTCTAAATCTATACTTTTCCATTCATTATCTCTTACTTCACGCTTCATATTCCTCAGCCATTTAGACCCGGGCCTTCCAATTCATCTGATGTCTCGTGGAGCTTAGGTAAAAGTTTGGTGAACTAATCGCTCTTGGGGAGCGTGGAGACTGCTTAAACCATCTCCATTTATCCTTTACTAGGATCTCATCCACTTGTCACTCTAGTAATCTCTTTTATATTTTAATTTTCAATCCTGTCCTGCCAATTAACTCCCAATATTGTTCTGAGGGCTTTGTTCTCAAATCTACTAAATCTGTTGGGTATTGTTTCATTGTTATACCACTACTCATGTCCGTACAGTATCACCGATCTCACTAAACTGATATATAGCCTGGTTTTTATATAAAATTTTAGGCAATTTGATTGCCAAATTTGACTTAACAGTGCCTTTGTCTGATTTTCCTTTTTTTCCAATCTTTCATTAAACTCCAATTCTAAAGACCCTTTATCCTTAAATATTTAATGATTCCACCTCAGTAATCCTTTTTGCCTTCCAATAATATTTCATCTTCCATTGCATATTTTATTCTCATGATCTCTCTCTTTTTCAATTTATTTGAGTCCAACCTCATGTGTTATTATATGTATTTTGGTTAGCAAGCATTGCAAATCCTGTGGTGTTTTTCTAATTTGATAGGACTCCACTTGCTTCAACTTTGCACTTGCTCTACTCATGAATAGGCTTAAACAGATTTATATATCTAAGAGGAACTTCATGATAACGCATGACTCTTGACAAAATTGGCCGGTGCATACTATCAGTGTCTTTTACATAGCCCACTATCAGTGTCTTTTTCATAGCCCACAAATGCCATCAAAATGGGATTTTTATATTTTAAACATTGCTGTATTGTGTCTTTATATGAAAATTTGGTTAGTACAACTTCTACCTTTTCTAAATCCTGATTGTTCATCACTCAGCTTTTCATCAGTCTTTCTCTAGTCTCTTTAGAATGAGCATACTCTATTTTCATGACAACTGACATACGTGTGATGCCTCTGTAAATATGAAAATCAGTCATATCCCTTTTTTTACCATTTTCACCAACATTCCTAGCTCCCATTCATCAGGTTTTGGCTCTTCACGCCACATTCTACAAAGCAATCTTGTAAGTAGTCTAGGTGTCTCTTTATCTTCAGCCAATATCATCGGATCCAAGGGCTTTCTGTCTCTTGAGTTTTTCAATGATAGTTAGACTTCATACACACTGAGTTCATTCATGGGCATATCACAGTCTTCCTCAACTTCAGATATATCAATCAAAATATTCCCTTCAAATCTTCTATCAACGACCTCACTGAAGTGTAACATCCATTGTGGCCTTTCTTCATCTTTTGACGGGTATATGTTTTTTCTTTGCCCATTTAGAGATTTCATTAATAATTCTGTGAGCAATTCTTACACTATAGCCACTAATTGAACATAGAGGTTTGTCAGCCTCATCTGCTCTCCTTTTTAAATATTCTCTCCTGTCAAATATATGTATATCTATATATACATACATACATACATATATATATATATATATATATATATATATATATATATATATATATATATATATATGTATATATATATATATATATATATATATATATGTATATATATATGTATATATATATATAGCCAGACACTTGTTCTTTATTAAATAGGGACATATATGTTTGTTTACCTAGATATATATATACACATTTTATGAACATATATGATTGTATTTATGTGTTTGCTTATATATATATATATATATATATATATGTGTGTGTGTGTGCATGTACATATGCATATATATATATATATATATATATATATATATATGTCTATATATGCATATATATAAACGTCAATAGATGTATCTATTTAGACATGTATGTTTTACCTTCCATCTAATAGGGATAACTGTAGAATCAGAGCAAGACCAATGTCATTTCCACGTTTATCATTACTTGATGATATTTAATAGATTTGTTATATAAAAAGCAGGATCCCATAATTTATAAATAAGTTATGAAATGTTGTTGGGTTTTTTTATACTAAACGCTTCACGAATTTCTTGGAAATTTGATGCTATCATCAACATTACCTATATGATAAAATTCTTTGTAGATTTCTAATATGATAGTAATTTATCTACAAAATTACTGTAGTATTTATAAGCACACAATATATTTTAGACAGAGCATCACTGATAAAACTGTTGAGAGAAATGATTCGTCATAGAAATTCAATTTGCAGAATTAACACGCAAAATACTGTGTGTTTGTTAGCAGTCGCTGTCTAATTGGAACTAGGATTTATTGCTTATTGAAAACGATATGTCTGAGGTCAAACGTTAAATATTTGAAGCAAATTGAATATGAGTTTATTCGGTTATATAGTTCTCGATTTTGACCGTACTTCTACATCGTAATCCTAATATATTGCCTAGAAAATAAGACAAATGAGAATGGCATTTTTATTGATTTGGATTGGCATAAAGGTAAATGGCAAAAATTTTCCTTTGATTTCGTTGTTTCCTTTGATCAATAGAATAATTCCATCGTGTTTTTAACTGGGTTAAGCCATCTCTTTCACTGAATAGTAATGTTTCTTTAACGGCAATAAAATTTATATCAGTGCGTGTGCAATATACCTACAGGAATAGGTAAGCTTTGGTATGCTGTTGTAAAAAGTGAGAATAAAAAAAAGGAAATCAACAAAATTTAGGAAGGACAATTTCATCAACGGGGTTTATTGTGTCCAAGAGACTGCTTGGTCCCTTCTCAATACAGCAAAATCGTGACTTGTGTAAAATATACAGAATGTTTGAACAAAGTCTTCGTTAGGGCCAGATCTATCTCAAACAAGAAAAGTAATTTTTAAAGATAAATATATATGACACCTGGTACGAGCAAATATTCTACATTTACTATACCTGTCCAAATGCAAGAGATTTTACACTAGCGGACACAGGGGGAGGGGTCACGACCCCCTCCCCCGTCCTTTTTTTTTCTTAGAAAAAAAAATTAACTTTTAAAATTGGGGTTTTCAAGAAAAAAAAGTTTGACTGTTAAACTTGGGGTTTGAACCTCCCCTGTCTTTTTTTTTTTTTTTTTTTTTTTTATTGGGGTTTCCAAGAAAAAAAGCTTGACTGTTAAACTTGGGGTTCAAATAGAAGCTTGGCTATTAAACTTGGGGTTTTAATTAAAGGTTGACTATTAAACTTGGGGTTTAAACAAAAATGTGTAACTTAAACTTTGGATTTTTATGAGAAATAACGTTTTACTGTTAAATTCGGCATATTAGTGGAAAATATTTATTTTTTAGTTTTCTTTATTTTTAGGGTTTATCCTTTAATTATATTATTTTGTTTTTGATAATTTTTCCTACCATGGTCCTCTTGCTAAAAGGTCAAAAACTATTTATGATTCAAAATAGTCACGAGCATTAGTGTCAAAGCCATTTTTATTGCAAATATGTAGAGCAGGGTCTATGTGAACTCTTTTCCCCTTCAATGGACAAATGGTTTAAATTTATTTTCTTATTGTATTGACTCATACATAGCCGTTTAAAAACAAATACCCGTTATATCTTTATTCTCGACCCAAAGTTAATTTGGAATCATAAACTATTTGTAGCTGAATGCATGAAAGTCACGTGTTTGGGGATAACATCATAAATAGCCCTTTGTTGAAAATTTCTGAATCGTATATCAAGCACAATAGACAAGGGTAAGTGCAACAGCGTTGGAATCAACTCAAATAATCTTGAATTATTTCTTAGGCATAGTCAACTCAATATTATATATATATATATATATATATATATATATATATATATATATATATATATGTGTGTGTGTGTGTGTGTGTCTATATATATATATGTGTGTGTGTGTGTGTGTGTGTATGTATATATATATATATATATATATATATATATATATATATATATATATATATATATATATATGTATGCATGTATGTATGTATAAAGAGTGAGTTATGGTCAGTGATGAGATTAACTTTCATCTTTTACATATTTTTTTCAACCCTGACTTTGTCGCTTGGGAATATATTAAGGTTATATTTTATGGAAAGGCCAGAACTTTCTTCTGAGCATTTCACTCGCATTCTTTTATTTGAAAAGATCTTCTCTAGATGACTTCTAAATTGAGACTCGCTACTTAAAAAGAACAGATTACTATATAGTCGTAACCATTCTGCATCATTATAATAAGAAAAAAATAATTAATAGTCTTTATCAGTACCAAGAAGAATTGGATATCAGTTTCCAGAATATAGTTGATCAAATTCAAAGTAATGGGGGGAGTTCGTAGAATATCGTTCCAGATATAGACTTTAATCATATCCAGACACATTAATGTTAATTGCATTAGTTTTCTGTGAAGAGATGAGGGTTATTTTATGAAACTGTTACGCTTAAATTTAGTTATAGTAAATTTCAGTATAGATTATATAAGTTTTAACAAAAAACAAATCATCCTAGACAGAGAGAGAGAGAGAGAGAGAGAGAGAGAGAGAGAGAGAGAGAGAGAGAGAGAGAGAGAGAGAGAGAGAGAGAGAGAGAATTTTTTTTCTAGAAATAGAATGGTCAGGGCACCACACACCCGTTGAGATACTACCGCTAGAGAATTATTGGGTCCTTTGACCTGCTAGTCAGTGCTACATTGAATGCCTCTTTCATGTTTGCTGACACTTCCATAGAATAGTCTGTCCTATTCTTTACACATTCTCTTCTTTCCTCATACACTTCACAACTCTGAATTTACCAAACAATTCTTTTCTCAGAGGTTAACTACTGTTCTCAGTGCTAATTGCTCATTGGCTACTTTCCTCTGGGTAAAGGTAGAAGAGACTCTTTAGCTATGGTAAGCAGGTCCTCTAGGAGAAGGATACTCCAAAATCAAACCAGTGTTCTCTAGTCTTATGGTAGTGTCATAGCCCCTGGACCATGGTCATCCTCTGTCTTGAGTTAGAGATCTCTTGCCTGAGGATATACTCGGGCACGCTGTTCAGTTTTATTTCTCTTCCTCTTGTTATTTAGAAGTTTTTATCCTCTTGTTATTTTCAAGTTTTTATAGTTTATATATGAATGATTTATTTTAATATTGTTCTTAAACTTCTCGTAGTTTTTCCTTATTTCCTCTCCTGACTGGGCTATTTTCCCTTTTGGAGCCCTTGGGCTTATATTATCAAGCTTTTTCAGCATGGGTTGTAGCTTACCAAGTAATAATAATAATAATAATAATAATAATAATAATAATAATAATAATAATAATGATTATAATAACAATAATAATAATAATAGAGATAATCCAAAAGAGATTTCGAATGAAGATCAGGACTATAACCTCATATATGTATTATTACCAGGGAGCTAGATTATAATTTTGAATTAAGGTTTGTTTTGATTAATATAGATATACTGTATATATACATATACATATATATATATATGTGTGTGTGTCTATATATGTATATATATGTATGTACATATATACTTACATATATATATATATATATATATATATATATATAATGTATGTATATGTATGTGTATATATATATGTGTGTGTATATATATACATATATATATATGTATATGTGTGTGTGTGTGTGTGTACTGTGTAATCATTAGCCATTGCCATTCCACTGTAGGACAAAAGATTCGGCCATATCCATCCACTTCTGTCTGTTTACGGTCTTTCTGTGTCACACTCTACCAGAAAATCTTCGTAGCTCGTCAGTCAATCGTTTCTTTTTTTCCTCCCCTACTTGTTTTGCAATATCTTGGGAACCAATCTGTTATTCTTAATGTCTCTCTATTATCTGTTATTCTCATATGCCTTGCCGTGTTTATTTCTTTTTTTATACATGTCTTTAGAATATCCTCCACTTTAGTTTCCTCTCGTATCAAGAATTCGGTTTAGAGTTTCAGTAGTGTCATTTATATCATTTATGGAGAAGTAAAATTGTGTGTCATCCGGCAATAGTTTTAACCTCACACCCTGCCTTTGTAGTATTTTCGATAGACCGGTAGTATAGATGCAGAATAAAATTGGGCCGAGTACACTCCCCTGGGGTACCCCTCTGTTTGAAGGTTCATTTGATGAATAAAAGTTTCCAATTTGCACACAGTAATTTTTACCAACCAAGTAGTCGTTTACGTATTCGAAAGCTTGATCTTCATTGCCGATGCACCGTAGATCATTTAGTAGCAGTTCTTGCACAACTGTATCAAAAGCCATACTGAGATCGAGTAATATTAAAATACCACATTTATTTTCATCCATCATTTCCAGCATATCATTTACAACAGAGCAGATGGCTGTCTCTGTAGAGTATAGTTTTCTGTAACATATATATAAATTAAGAAATATATATATTCATATATATATAATGACCAATATTTTAGTATTATTATTATTATTATTATTACTAGCCAAGCTATAACCCTAGTTGGAAAAGCGAGATGCTATAAGCCCAAGGGCTCCAATAGGGAAAAATAGCCCTGTGAGGAAAGGAAATAAGGAAATAAATAAATGATGAGAATAAATTAACAATAAATCATTCTAAAAACAATAACAACGTCAAAACATATATGTCCTATATAAACTATTAACAACGTCAAAAACAGATATGTCATATATAAACTATAAAAAGACTCATGTCAGCCTGGTCAACAGAAAAACATTTGCTCCCATTTTAAACTTTTGAAGTTCTATTGATTCAACTATCCGATTAGGGAGATCATTCCACAACTTGGTAACAGCTGGAATAAAACTTCTAGAATACCGTGTAGTATTGAACCTCATGATGGAGAAGGCGTGGCTATTAGAATGAACTGCCTGCCTAGTATTACGAACAGGATAGAATTGTCCAGGGAGATCTGAATGTAAAGGATGGTCAGAGTTATGAAGAATCTTATGCAGCATGCATAATGAACAAATTGAACGACGGTGCCAAAGATTAATATCTAGATCAGGAATAAGAAATTCAATAGACCGTAAGTTTCTGTCCAACAAATTAAGATGAGAATCAGCAGCTGAACACCAGACAGGAGAACAATACTCAAAACAAGGTAGAATGAAAGAATTAAAACACTTCTTCAGAATAGATTGATCACCGAAAATCTTGTAAGACTTTCTCAATAAGCCAATTTTTTGTACAAATGAAGAAGACACAGACCTAATGTGTTTCTCAAAAATAAATTTGCTGTCGAAAATCACACCTAAAATTTTAAAAGAGTCATACAAAGTATGCTAATACAATCGATGAAGACAAATTATTTTCTATTTAATACTGCAGTAAATTTCAACCGCGCCCTGTCTCTTTCCTAGTATATATTGTATATGCATTAACGTCAGATGTAAATCTCAGTATCATTCGGTTTTTTGTATGGGTATACATGCTCTATTGGTGTGCTTATTCCTGATGGTAAATTAAGTCCTTATGTTTACTTTTACTGAATTTAATTCGATATGACCTTTTTAATAAGATTAAATCATTCATTAGAACACTTAGCAAGTGACAATAAAATGTTTCACGGAGTAAGATCAATTCTCAGAAAACTCTGATATGGCTGTTTTATCGGTTAGCTTTCGCTTTGTTTAGTATCTGGAAATTTGAATGCGATTATAATGTAATTTGATTGCTACTATTTTTGTTCAATATCACTTGTAATCTCCTTGGCATGAAAACTCCACAATTCCATAATTGTTCAATAAGTTTACCGGTTCTAAATGTATCATACAGTACGTTTAAAACAAAGCTGAGGTTTTAATTTGCGAGGTAACTAGTATGGTGTTATTTGTTGTTTATATGAAGCGAGAATAGTACAGTAGATAAGAAAACAGAAAAAGGTAAATTTTCAAAGAAATAAAAATCAGGCTTTTCTTTCATCATATTTTATGAAAAGCTTCAAACTTTGATAAAACTAAAACAATAATCAACATCTTCCGGTCGATAGTTGCTACAAGAAGAATTTAGCAAAAGAGATGTGGAAGCTTGAAATTATCCCCCCCCCCTCTCTCTCTCTCTCTCTCTCTCTCTCTCTCTCTCTCTCTCTCTCTCTCTCTCTAGTGGTAAAAATTCATTATATATGAGGTGGAGATAAAGAGATTGTGCTTTTGGTATGAATCAATTTCGAAGAAGTGTTGAGACTAACTACAACTCGACGAGTCGAGAATTGCTATTAATGGATAGTTGAACGAGAGGATGCAGGTGTTCCAATGATTACAGATATAACTTAGAGGTAGTAAACTGATGAAGTTGTCTGGGAATGTATAGTATACTGTACTCCTGTACAAAAAGTAATTGTAAAGATTAGTGCTGAAATGTTTTATATATTTTATCGGGATGTTGTTATTGCCTAATGCCTATTCACCTTATAAATTCAGTTATAAGGAGAAAATGGTTTCAAATACATCAAAAATAGCTTTTAAATAGCTTAAAATTTAATCAGCTTCCGGGGGCTTACACCACACCCCAAACCTCCAGCTGCTTTGGTTATGTTTTTCGACCCCCCTTTTTGAACTTTCTGAATCTGCGGTTGTTTTACCGTATATATATTTCAAATTAATTTTACAAGTTCTTTTTTGTTTGTTATAGGACCACCGAGGTACGTTTGAATAGGGGCATTAAACACTAATTGCTAAGTTAATACTCTTATGACCTTAGGTCGTATTATGGACTTGCTGTTGCTGAATATCCGCAAGAGATTAACCTCTCTCAGCCTCTGAGGGCTCTGGAATAATGTATGAAGTCATTATCATTTGAGAAGTTAATTGACAGGGGAACAGCATTAAGGACAATTTAGTCAGTTAGAGAATTTAAAGTAAGAAACAAACTTGCAAACTATATCTACAACATATTTTGTTTTTTATATGTTTTACACATTTATATCCACATAAGTTTCATATCTCAAATTTTCAAGAAAATACAAATTCAGTATTGGTATTAGTTGATAATAATAATAATAATAATAATAATAATAATAATAATAATAATTTTAAAAAGAGGATGATCTTTTTAAAGGACTAGTGTTTTAACTGGTATTCTTTAAATGCCACTTATTTGAATATTCATTGGTATATCTGTCTCATTACATTGAATGGTAGCAGACTCCATGTGGTTTATTGTAAGGTGAACAACACGAAACATATTGAAGCAAAAAAGAAAACTATGGGAAAATTGACATTTTGAGACATTCATAATGAATAATATTTACACCTAATTCCAACATTACAAATGAACCACATTCAATATTCTCCGATATAATAAAGTTTACAACTGCAATTTCAGTGAATATTAGACATAATTGCCTAGTTTGAAGTATTTATCACACCATGAATTCAACATACAGAATAATACTCACAATTAGTGATTAATAACCAATGCTATGTAATTCACCAAAGATGTTTTCTCAATGATCCAATTAATATAACATGATTTTTCGAGATTTTATATTTGGTATTTATACAAATAGTTGTTTGATAATAATGGATGGCATCAGATGAATTTGTCTTAATAGCTGTATGCAGTCCAAAAGGAGCTTCATCTCGAAACGTCTTTGCTCTGAAATGTTATTAAAGATCACCTGGTTATCATTAATATAAGCTACAAATGTGAGAAATTGTAATAATTACGTTACTTTCTAGATGCTAAGAGATTGATACGAACTTCTGTAGTATTTTGTTTTAAGCTCATATCTACAGATAAACCCTTATTCATATATATATATATATATATATATATATATATATATATATATATATATATATATATATATTTATATATATACATATATGTTTATAATTATATATATACATACATACATATATATATACATATATATATACATACATACATATATATATATATATATATATATATATATATATATATATATATATATATATTGACCCTGAATTAATTTTTGACAAGATGCACTGTTTCTGTCTCTCTCTTTGCGTCTCATTATCCTGATGCTGTGAATCAAACCTATATTTCCTTCTTGCTAAATTAATTTTCTGAGATCGAGATTTCTTCTATGATTAAACAGAAATGAAATTTTGAATATTAGAATGCCTTACATATAACTATCTGAAGATAGTAAAACTCTCTCTCTCTCTCTCTCTCTCTCTCTCTCTCTCTCTCTCTCTCTCTCTCTCTCTCTCTCTCTAAAAAAAAATAATGTAAAATTAAGATGTAAAATATTTAATTTTGTGAAAGTCATATGTAAAATAAAATAAACTTTTAGCAAGAAATTCCTGGCTCTAATTGAGGTTAAGTTGGCCTCCACTAATATTAATGATTTTTTTTTATTATTATTGTTATCCAACAATCATTAACTTAAGGTATGGCATAATCAATTGGATTATGGACAATCATAAGAAGCTGTCTGTAAAATTCTACATTCAGAATTTTCAGCTGGCAATCGATCAATTTTGGACTTCTTAGGATTACCATTTGAAGGTTAATGCGACTACCTGTTCCCTTTTCGGTTTCTTGGTTAAACCAGATTTTTTGAATTGCAATAAAGTAGACATAGAAGAAGCAGTATGTTGATTATCATTTTAGTTCATTCTCCCTTTTTTTTTTTTCTTTTACTTCATTTTCCTGATGTCATAAGTGTAACAGTGCCCCATCATTACTGTAACTGTATATGGCTTTGAGCTGAAATGAAGATTATTATTATTATTATTATTATTATTATTATTATTATTATTATTATTAATGTTATCATTATTATTATTATCCCTGAATACAAAGATGAACTGGGTCTACATTTGGTGTTTTGACTGATGCTATTCATAGCCTTCTTCACTTATTCTCTCAAAGTCGAAGATGCAGAACAGAAGTAAAAATTTCTGTTGCAGACCGTTGAGGTTGTAGATACATTTCCCAAGGGTCAGATAATGCTGCTCAACGTTACAAACTGTTCTGGAGAAAGTCTATTCCGTAATATAAAATTGATTAAGAACTTTACCTGAATGAGTTTTTGACATTTTTCAGAAGATTAATCTCGACAAATTGACAAAGACTTTGATATTGTCAAGTCTAGTAAAGTATGGTCATAGATCCAGATACAGCGCATTTTTTTTTTTTTAGTTTTCTATTTGTAATTAATCAGTTTACTCCTAAGTTGATATGATCATGACATTATCCAAATATCTCTGACTCTGGGCCTGTCTCTCTCTCTCTCTCTCTCTCTCTCTCTCTCTCGCTCTGTCTCTCTCTCTCTCTCTCTCTCTCTCTCTCTCTCTCTCTCTCTGTCAATGTATTTTTTCCTTAATGGATGTGCGCACGTTCTCTGTGCACAACACGGTAAGACCGATGCAAAAGGCAAGGGTCGTTGGCAGGAATGAATAATTTCAAATGACTCAAATATCCCACGATAGTTCCTATTTATCAAAATGCTGTTTTATAGATTCTGTGCACACTTATTAATGTCATAAAACTTGATACCGTGTATATCTTTCCTCTTACTCTCAATGTAGATCGAACCGTCAATTTTAATCATAGTTTATTTCCAAAGAATTTACCTCACAGATTTAAAAACTAAAGTTTCATTGATGTTCGTCGTCTCTGTCTTGAGATTACGTGGTGTCAGCTTTCATCAATGTTCAAGTAAGGGGGGGGGGGACGAGGAAATCCACGTAAATTTGGACCAAGAAAGAATTGAAACAAGAGATCACACAGATTGATTTAACAGTTTTTTTTTTTTTTTTTATAATGATAGGACGAATGAATAGGTAAGTTTTATAAAAAAAAAATGTAAGAAGCTGTAACAAACATTCGTTATATTGAGGAATTTGTGAGCTAATTGACCTGGATGTTTAATGCTAAGGACTAATGGAAGATATTAGTTGTATAGATGAAGCGTTCACGCAGTATATATGATATAAGAATATGGAAGGGTAAGAAATGTTGCTATTGAAATAACAGAGGTAAAAGGATTACAGTAGCACAGGTGAAGGAACGGATCTCAGTATTTCAAGATGGCTATGTCTTGTCTGAAGACAAGTGTGAAAAATGTGAGAAGGTCGGTTAAAAGGAGATATAAAACTACAATAGACCTTAACATTCAAGAATGAAGATAGTAACTACTCGATAGAAGGAAATAGCTTGGTAAGCGTTAAGGTTTTCTCGTGCATCGGATTATCTTTATGTGTAGCTATGTGAAGGAATTTGTGAAGTGGAAGAATTCCACACATACGGCTCATTCACAACCTAGCAGCTTGGGCGCAAATATCCCAATGATAGTTGTCTTTTATTTCATTTTATGAAGTGTCATCCCTCTTAAGGGAACCTTGAAGTTAACACAAACATAATCACTCATTCACGAGTGAATAAAAATGTTTTATTACAGTTGTGAGCAAGATGAAAATTTTATAATCTTATTTTACTTACTTCACTTTGATGGCTGCTTTTCAGGTCCCATACAGCAGGGGAACCCCACTCTCTACAGGACCTCCACTGTCGTTGTATCTTGTTTGTTCAGAGTATTTAACGTTTCATATCGCATATTGTTCATTTACGGTTAAATCGTCAATGTTGTATGACTGTTGAAATAAGAGTCTTCTGTTTCTTCAAGTCCTTAATGTCTTCAATCATTCGAATGTTTCGTGGGAGCTTATTATATAGTCTCACGGCCGCGTGTTTAAAGGCTCTGGAGCCTAAAGTAGACATATATCTAGGTTCCAACAGTTTGAAGCCATCTGTAACTATTCTTGTGTCGACAAGATGTGTGGGCTGTGCAATATGTAGTAATTCTCTTAAGTATTTTGGACGACCAGGTCTGATAACTTGGTGGGTTGTTGCACATATTTTAAATTCAATTCTCGCTTTAATCGCCAACCAGTGTAAATCAATTAGTATAGGGGTGATCCTTTCTCTATGTGGGACACCTTTTTATCAGTCTTGCTCCTCTGTTTATTATGTTTTGTAATTTCTTAAGTTGCACTTTTGGTAAATTGTAATAGATAGAGTTGCAGTAGTCAATCCTGGTAAAAATACAGTTTATAACAAGTTTCTTTCCAAAATTTTCGTCCAGGTACTTTTTTATAAACGCAATATTTCTTAGATGTTAACCTGCAGTTTTTATTACATTATTTATTTTTGGGCATTTCGAGACAGATTACAGTTAAGAAATACACCTAGATCTCGAACTTTACTAGATATCGGCACTGAGTCATTATTTATGTTCATTTGAATATCACCCAAGTTTCTCACGCTGATTCTCTTACCCACCACCATGAATTCAGTTTTGTTCTCATTTAATTTTAGTTGTTTAAATGTCATCCATTCTCTAACACTATCAAGGATTCGGTTTAGAGTTTCAGTAGTGTCATATATATCATTTATGGAGAAGTAAATTTGTGTCATCCGCAAATAGTTTGAACTTTGAAAATATATGCCTTTGTAGTATTTTCAATAGACCAACAGTATAGATGCAGAGTAAGATTGGCCGAAGTACACTCCCCTGGGGTACCCCTCTGTTTAAGGGTTCATATGATGAATAAGAGTTTCCAATTTGTACACAGTAATTTCTGCCATCTAAATAGTCTTTTAGGTATTCGAAGCCTTGATCTTCAACGCCGATAAACCGTCGATCATTTAGTAGCAGTTCATGCTTTGCATGTTCTAGAATTTACTATGTGGTCACTTGGTTTGTTTAACTTTGTGAAGTTTATACACTTTGACACTTACGAATTACACTCCATGATGGAATGTTTTCCTGAACATTTCCCGCGGACTTGATCATCATTCTTAGACTTGCAGTCTTTTTCAAGATGTTCATACCTCTGACAGTGGTAGCAGGTGATCACTTGGTACCTATCACGTGATTTTAAAACGTTAACTTAGTTTCGCTTAATATTTTTTACCCCTTCAGCTTCATGAATTATCTAAATAGAAATAGAACCAATTTTCCTTACCAATGCTATTATGGTGAAATAGCTTCTTTAGATTTGTCAGTGTACGCAAGAAAATATAACTATTTGCAAATCACTTTTATAATATCTATTGTTACTAACAAATTCCTATATCATGTAAGAATAAAATCATGTCTAGCTAATATTTTCTGATATAAGATATAATAGTGAAAGTTATATATACTTTTTACGATGATTCTTTATTTACTTGAATGACAAAACCTCTAGGGGAGAAATATCAGTTTTTAATTTTCATTTTACGTCATATTCAGTTACATTGCCATTTAACTTCACGAATAACAAATTAAAATCCTCCGTATTTTTATACCTGAACGCAGATAGTCATCCATATATCTAGTCCAATCCATTCGTTTAGGCTTAATGGGACTAATTAAAATTGTTGTATTGTATTGCCAATTCAATTTCCCATGAACATGGCTGAGCACACTACTCTTCGCAATCTACGCTATTGAAATTGTTGCCGAATTCTCCCAATTAATTGGTAAGCATGGGAGGAACATCTTGTAAATTATGTGTAGTATATCTTTTATGAAACATATTTTCTTAGTGAAAAGTTCATTCATAAAGTGCATTCAATATTCAATTCATTATATAATTAAGTAGTTTGTAAAGCTATTCCACTAATGCTAACCAAGTTACATGAGATATATCCGCCTTAATGATTTCCTAATTAACAACGAGCTGGCTCGCCATCCCGATGAATGAATAAGTTTTGATCGTTACCTTTGAAACTTCTTTCACGTTAGTAGGATTATGTTCCTTAATAGTTCGTAACATCACTCAAACTAGATCACTAAGTTACATTGTATTTATACCTTTCCCTCTGTGTCATATTTAATGCCCATTGGCATTTGTTCATTATTAGATATTAAGAATGATTGCATATGTAAAACATTTTAGACATTTATCCTTTCTTTGCCGGAAAGGTGAAATATCTTCAAATGATTTAACAATCCCGCATGGTATAATAGAGAAAATAACTTTTGATAAATGATATGGTTAGATAATATGTTCAAATAACTTACATTTATTACAAATATGTATGACTACATGCGTATTCGAAGTAGATATATAAGCCAAATAACAAGGTTTATGTCAGGCCGTTTTTAATAGGTGATACGACCAAATACGGGATATATATATATATATATATATATATATATATAATATATTATATATATATATATATATATATATATAAAATGTATGTATATATACATGTATTGTTTAAACTTGATTTTACTAGGGCAAGGTATAGTAATACGTTTTATTGAAATATATGCAAAGGAGATATAACATGTTTCAAAATTAGATTCATGATTTTATAAAAACTGCAAGAATGACCACTCATTTTAATGCTTAATTGGTATAATAATTTACTGAAAAAAATTTTGAGAACCAGTACAATTAAAATTCCTCAAGCGTGCATTTTCTTTTCTTTTTATCTAAGCAGACATATTCAAAGAATATAATTTGATGTCATATGTTAAGAAGACATATCCAAAGAAGATAATATGATGCCAGATATGTTGAGAAGACATATCCAAAGAAGATAATTAGATGCCAGATATGTAGATATATGTTAATGAAATTTACCAGCCTGCAGTGATGAAAATAACGCTAATTGCGATACAAACTTTTCATTAACATAAATAGTGGGATACCTTTAAATATGCAGTCTTTGGTGTAGAGTTAACAGTTACTCCTTTGCTTAAACTGTATGGCCTTGTCATTTACTGTCCAATGGACACGGCAAGCACTTTGGCTGATGTGTTTGATAGTAAACAGATCATTGAGGATTTTAGTCTTCTTCATGAATGTTACTTGAAGGTAAACAAACTAGTTTATCTTTTTGATCTCTTGAAATTTAATCTCTTCTGCTGGTCTTTGATATCATAGGTATGCAACCTCTCTCACAGAACTGCAGAGATCTGCAGAAGCCTGCAGCTGAAAAACTGGTACATGTCTGCCAAGAAATTGTGATTCGCTTTGGATTGTGAAGGTCTACATAAAAAGGAAACATTAATTTTTTTTACACATTTCTATTGTGGAAATCGCACCTTGTTTTCACCGCCACTTCCATGTTGCTACTAGAGAGGCACTGCAGACCTCCCGAAGATACGGAGGTTCTGGAAAGCAGGCAATACGATATCAGCGCAGTATAACTATGGCACTGTGTGTTAATATGGTGCGAATTGACTTGGTGTCTTCATGGTGTCACACCAGTATCTGTGTTGCCAACACAAACATTTAAGGAGCGTGCAAGTAACCAACATGTGCTTGCATCGTCATATCCCTTTATCTTTGACTGAGGTGCCAGGGTGGATCTCTACATTGCAAGCACGGCAATGCCACTGCAGGTTTATAAATATAAGGAGCATGAACACAGCTTTTGGAAGCATTACGAATTGCATTGGCAGTGTGAATTGCCGTGTTTGCTCGTATGGATCAGTGATTTTCTCCAGTGGCAGGACAAAAGAGCTGATTAAGGCAGAAAATGGAAGACGGTGTCACTGTGGACGCATACAGTGTCTTTGGACACACATGGTGTCAATGCACATAGGCATGGTGTTGTTGCAGACACTCACGGTGTCAATGCGTATGCTCATCGTGTCACTGTGGGCACTAAGTATAGTGTCAATACATATACTCATCGTGTCACTGTGGGTACCCTTGGGAGTAGTATGGATACTTAAGGTGACACTGAATATTCAGGGCATCATAACGGAAGTCATGGACCCAGCCAAACTGCAACAAATGAAGCCAAGCATTGAACCAGATGTCCCATTTGCAATCATTGTGTGGTAATTTCTGCAGGTATTAAAAGGATTCTGGAAGCCACTTGCAACCATTCCTATTTCGACTTTTATAGAAAGATCATTTCTGTGCTTTGCATTATTACTGGATTATTATTCTACAGGGAGCCTCTGGGGTAAAAAAAAGATGATATGCTTTATTCTAGGTATTATGTATGAGTAGATCGAAATATAATTTATTCATATTTTTTTGTATTGTTAAGATTACTAATTTTTAGTGTCGTCTGCTATTTTTTCCTTGTCATCAAGAAGTGGTTAATTTGGAACTTGCTTGAGATATTTTTGATTATCTCCAAATTTCCATAACTCCTATATTATCAAAATTTATTTTGAGAGCTTTTGCCAATTCTCCTAAATTATCTGTTCCTTAGTTTATATTGTGGTCTTTTCTAAGGCATTAAAGAACGCGATTCCTTTTACATAATTTACAGTGTTGTGAGGAAATCCCTTTATGCTTAAGAAGTTCACTTAATTGGTGTGGATTTTAATGCTGCCTTTGACTTTTATTAACTGTCAGCTGATCCGATGACATGTTTCCGTTTCAATAAATTTTCTGCCTAAATGCTCTGATAACGAGTTTATCACGTATTTCAACACTTACTTTGCAGGAAAACTACGTAAAATTTTTTAATCATCCCATGAAAATGAAACTTGCATCTAATTTTGGAGAGATAATTGGCTTAACAGATAAGGAAAAAGGAAAACCAATAGCAGTCAAGAGTGCACCGAAAATGAAAAATATCAAAAGTGCGCTTTGTAAAAATTTACAAATTTTCAATCAATCTCAGATCCTCACCAATTACATATATATCAAAATCATTGAATAACCGCGGAAGATCAACCACTTATGTAAAATTGACATAAAAAATAAAGTCTTCAAGCGTACATGTTATATTTTTCAGGAGTATACAAACACAAATATTTATGTTCTTTAAAGAAATTTTACATTAATCACGCTTGTGTTCATAGTTTTAAGCATCACAAGGATATTCTGCTTACATTATGATGAAGATCAATCATTCCTCAACATAATGCAACGCACAAAAGCTCACTTTTGTCATAGTTTGGACGTGAAAAAGTCAAAAAAAAAAAAAAAAAAAAATCTCCGCAACAGCGCCACTTTTCATTTTGGCCAAAGCAATTTACCTCATAGCTTTAGCTCGCCCTTAAAAAGCACGAGAGGGTTAATCACGAGACCATCGTTTTCAAGCTTAGACAGATGGGAGTGGTATTCCATTTTTCAACATCATGGCATGGAAATATTAAATGGTCTACAAAATAAGCGTGTTACTTATGCATATAATGCTACTCCTTTTTTCTAGTTTCATGTCCTGAGTATATATCCTTGGGGGCTGAATCCATTAACAGACATATAGCTAAAATTTAGGACATGGTCCAAGTTCTGGGGGATAAAGAGAAACGAAAAACAATCAAAATAGGATTATAGGTAGGTCAAGGTTAGGGGAACCTCAATATCCACGTGTTTTCTTTAAAGATTTCTCTAACTGTATACAACTCTTTTGAAATTCGAGGGGTGATTCTTGAGTGCAAATTTACTTTAGACAAACCCTTTTGGCATTTTTATTTTCTGATTGGACAAAAAACTGGTATCTTCAGAAGGTCCTTTATGATTTTCGGTGATCAATCCCTAGAAAATTTAGTCATTCTTTCATTCGGTTCTGTTAAAATTATTGTTTATGTCTGGTCTTCAGCTATAGAATGTCATCTTGAATTGTTGGACAAAATGTTTCTGTCCCATAAATTCCTTATCCGTGACCGGGATATTAATATCTGTGCCATTGCCCTGGTAGTTCACTGTGCTTGTTGCATAGGATTTTTTATAATTCTGTCCATTCTGTGTATTTAGACCATACCAGATTATAATATCCGGTATCTATTGCTAGATATGCAGTAATTTCAAGGAGTCTTACCTTCCCCATAAAATTCAATTCTACGCTGTAGTCTAAAGTTTTATTCCTGCAGAGTTATTTTCCCAATCTTGTAGTTGAATCAGCGGCACCTCAGAAGTTCAAACTTGTAAATTCTTTTTTATTGAACAAGTTGAATTAAATCTCACTTCATAGTTTATATGACCTTTTTATTTAACATTATTACTGATCTCTTCTTGTCGCATATTTTTTTTTTTTATTATTATTTCTCATGTATAGTTTATTCGTTTCTTCGCGATTTCTTTTCTGCACTAGGCTGCAATCCCTGTTAGAGACCTTGGTGTTTTAGCAGTCTGGTTTTGCATTTAGGGTTGTAACTTGATGAGAAATCGCAATATTAACAGTAACATTTATTCTTTCTCAATTTTACAATTATGAGAACAAAAAATAAATATTTAGTATTCCCCTATGCAACAAGAAAGCCGAGAATGGTAGACTCTAATTGCATCGGATATATTTTGTAAAAAGATTGATGTTCAGTAACCTTGAGTGTAACTTGATTTTATTGACCCTATTGTAAAGATAGGGTATGTGATTAAGTATTATTATTATTATTATTATTATTATTATTATTATTATTATTATTGTTATTATTATTACTAGCTAACCTACAACCCTAGTTAGAAAAGCAGGATGCTATAAGCTCAAGGGCTCCAACAAGGACAATAGCCCAGTAAATAAAGGAAATAAAGAAAACTGACAAGAGAAGTTCAAGATCAATAATGACATTAGAATAAATCTTCCTTATATAAACTATAGAAACTTGGAAATGACAAGAGGATATAAACTTCAAAATAACGAGAGGAAGAGAAACAAAATAGAATAGGTACCCTCAAGTAATACAGTGCAATTGATAATTGCACTAAAAAACTTTAGCAACTATTGTTTGTGTAAGTACTCACTCGCAATTCATTTTTTCATTTAATATGGAAGAACGGATTTAGCTGGAGATTTTTTAGTCGAAAGTTAAGAACAATAATTTTACTGAAAATACATTTGCCCAAAGACCCTAAGAATTTTTTTTTTTTTTTTCCAAAATAAAGTTGTTGCAGGATACGATCATTAAGAATCGCCTGCACTAACTGGCACACAAAATCAGCTCAAGAATATTGTAAAATGGAATTATAATTTGGTTTCATTCAGATAAAAACAATTCATCGTGTAAATTTTCCCTCAATGAAGCCATATTTGATTGTATAAATGGTATTGCTATGTATGCATCTGCTGTTTTACAACTATTTAAAAAAAGAAAAAAAAAAGAAAATAATAAATTATTTGCTCGAGCAGCTCGATTAAGGATACTAAAATCGAGCTGGAAAGGATTTCAGGACGAGATGTTATCAATAATGTATACAAGTGAGTGTATTCACAAATTAAATTGTGCAAACGAAAGCGCATATGATATTGTTTCCATATATTGTTCAAACTAGGCTTACTTTGCAATCCCTGTAAAGTCAGTAAGGAAGAACTTTTTTAATTGCAGCAATTTTATTGTTAAGGGAAATTGTTAACTTTATATTTAACATGGCAAAGTTTTGCTTTGTGTTTTAGTTAAGCTATTAAATGTTTGTATCGAGAGAGAGAGAGAGAGAGAGAGAGAGAGAGAGAGAGAGAGAGAGAGAGAGAGAGAGAGAGAGAGAGAGAGAGAGCGCCATTATCTCCGAAGAAAGTTATTTAATAACCGTATAGATTTGATCCAAGTAAATCATTTAACTAAATTC